>NW_019264430.1:254189-298319 GCF_002742605.1 Olea europaea var. sylvestris | reverse complement strand
ATCCATCAGTGTTGATCTTGTAGGATCCAACTGGTCGAGTGCGCCAAACAACCATAATAGGTGGTGGTGGGAGAGGATGGGTCAAAGAAATGCTAAAAAAAGGTGCAAGTGTCACATCTCCTCGCCAATACTCAACTCGGAATAGTCCTCCCATATGAAGAAAGGAGATCATGCGGTAGACCCTCCAAATAATACGTCTGGCCACCATACGAATACCTCTATGCTTCGCATCATTCCTCTCAGTCCATAGAAACCAAAATATCAGTAGAGGAATGATAATACGAATGTGTCGACGGTAAACGTGCTGTCCAGAATACCGCCATCTCTAGAACCTCTGTCTGACCCCCTCCCCTGAAGTCATAGGTATCTGAAAGATGTCTCTTAAGTGCTGCCATACCTGGTCGGAGATGCTGCTGCTCATGAAAATATGATTGATGGTCTCAATCTCAGAACAACACTGACGAAGAGAAGCCAACTGACATCCAATTCTCCTCTGAATAACAACATCTACTGAAATGAGATCCTGCCACAGTCTCAGCAGAAGAATGAAATAGTGGCAGGCAAGATAGTGCTCCACAACAGTCAATATGAGTCCTGAGGTTGGCGAACCGAACGAACTAGTTGCCATGCTGATTTGGTGGTAAAGTCACCATCCGAAGTAATTTTCCAAACAATTCGGTCCGTGGCATCTGCACATAAGGGTATCGCCCCTACCTGTTCCTCCATGTGAGAAGGAAGGGCCTGTAATAACCGTCCAAAATCCCACCCAGTGTCATCAAAAAAATCTTGTACCCTTGCAGATGTGTGCTGTCTGTGGGGCAATAGGGATGCCAACGTGGACTCGCCCATCCAATAATCATGCCAGAAGAAAATTTGACCGGTTCCAAGGTGCCAAGCAATGTGTGGATCCGTCCGTGGGCCAACTGATTTCAGCCTCTTCCAGGTAGGGGAAGCTTAACTGGGAACTGCTGCAAGTAAAGGATGCGTCCCCTTACAATACTTGCCCAGTAAAAACTGAGCCAAAAGTGACCTCTGAGATCGGAACAGCCACCAGAGCTTCATGGAGAAGGTGTCCACCACATCCTGTAATCTCCTAAAGCCGAGGCCTCCCTCATCAGTAGGAAGGCAAATCGCCTTCCAACTCCTCCAATGTAGACGTCGTGCTTGATCCTTAGAATCCCATAGAAATCGGGCAAAGATGCTCTCAAGTTTCTTCATCACTGCCTTGGGCGGCTGCATAATCTGAAGAAGATGTAAAGGTATGGAAGAAAGTACTGACCTCAGTAATGTAATACGACCCCCAGGCGATAGTAATCGTGAGGCCCAACCTGATATCCTATTCCTTATCTTCTGGATAAGGTCATCTTAAAGGAAGCTCCTCTTAGTCCCCTTGAATAAGGGGACACCCAAGTAAGTGAAAGGCTGCTGCTGATGTCTGAAGCCAGTCAAAATCTCTAGTCGTCTGATCTGACTAGTGGATGCCCGTTTGGATAGTATAATACCGCTCTTGTCTCTATTCACCAATTGGCCAGAAACTCCTTCATAGTGCTCCAAGCAGTCTAAGACCCTCCTGATAGACTGTTTCTGACCGTTGGCAAAGATGATCATATCATCAGCAAATGAGAGATGTGAGACAAGAGCACTACCTCCATGTCGATAACACATACTGGGATACTGCTGAAACCTCTGAGTGAGCAAGCGTGAGAAGTAGTCTGCTGCAATGATGAACAAGGATGGGGAGATAGGATCACCCTGTTTGAGTCCTCGTGAGGAGGGAAAGAAACCACATGGGCGGCCATTTAGGAGTACGGAGAAACGACACTCCGAAACGCACCGCCTGATTCTGTCAATCCAGATCTGATCAAATTCGAATGCCTCCAATACAGAATAAATGAAGCCCCAGTCCATGCGATCATATGCTTTAGCCATGTCTAACTTCAGCATAGTGTTTCCCCCTCGCACTCTATCATCCAAAGTGTAGAGAAGCTCCTGAGCCAATAAAACATTATCTCCAATCAGACGGCCTGGGATGAAACCACTCTGTGGAGAGGAAATAATGCGCGGTAGCAGTGTACTCAACCGAGTGTTCAAAAGCTTAGTAATAATCTTATTGAACACTGTGCATAAACTGATTGGTTTGAATTCAGTCCATCTGCAAGAACCATCCTTCTTAGGTAGCAAGACAATAGAAGTAGCAGCAAAACCTCGTGGAAGATGACCACCATCGAAGAAATCCAATATCGCCCTATAAACATCCTCCTGAATGATATCCCAGCAATGCTGGAAGAATAGGGATGAGAAGCCATCCGGACCAGCGACACTGTCAGCATCAATACTGAAAACTGCCTCCCGTACCTCATGAATCAAAGGGGGGCGATTTAGTGCCAGATTATCGTCCACCGTCAATAGCCTCGGAATGACGTCAGAATGGATGTGGTCCAAGGGTTGTGGAGGAGCAGATAAGAGATCCTGGTAGAAAGCAACAGCCAAGGTCTGAATATCAGTAGGAGTAGATAACACTTCCCCCACCTGTGTCCTGATAGACCTGATACGCGATTTGATCCTACGCCCCTGAACCATCGCATGAAAATATCGAGTATTGTGATCACCCTCACATGCCCAACGTGAACCGGTCTTTTGCTTCCAAAAGCCCTCCTCAATAGACAAGGTCCGGTTCAAAACTGCCTGGGCCTGATGTAGTAAGTTACGGTGCTCCGGTGTAGGATCTCTATCATATATTTGCAATTCTTTAATTGTTCACAAAATCACATGCATTCTTGTATATTTGCATCATCCATAGAGATATAGGCTGGTGGTGTGCAAGAATAGGTCTAATATATATCGAGAGAATATATTGGATAGAATTAGGAACATTGAATTGGCAAATTTCCATTGGGTTATTAATTTTATGAAATTAGGGTTTTTATAACTTCAATTGGGGATTCGTGATTCTAGTGACTTTAGTTTGATTCATTTCCATAAATTAGCTTTTGAATTTGCATAATTTCATTTACTTGAGTGTTTGAGTCATTTAATTAGAGAAATTTCGAAATTAGGATTTCTAATTGAGAAATTAGGGTTTTTAATAGAAATCAGGGTTTTTAATTGAAATTAGGCCTGTTTGCATTTAGACCATATTTTCATTCAATTAGATTCGGTTAAGGCTAGATTATATAGAATTGAACTACTCAATCTCTGAGGGACGGTATTCAGACTTATTAAAATCCACTTTATTACTTGTTACGAACCGTACACTTGCGGTAGTTTTAAATCGAAAGAATTATTTCGCGAACAATTTACATAGAGATATGAGATTGAATTAGTTAAATAGGTTCAATTAGAACTCGAGAGGAGTAAATTGAATATAATAGAAGAATTCGATCGAACACTATATTAGATTTGTGAATCTTGAATTAAGACTTAAATGTTATTAATAGATGAAATTTTCATGCCCTAATATCCATTTCATTTTTGAATTCTAAATCAATTTTTATGTGCATTCACTATTTTTAAGTAGCTAGATCAAAAATCACAGTTCTTTGTTTGTTTTCATCAAATAGGAGTTAGAAATATTAGATTAAGTATTAAAGTATAGTCCTCATGGAAACGATAATTTGGACTCAAAGGTCTGCTATATTACTTGCTACAACATCCTGCATTTTAGATATAAAAATGCAACATGTTTTTAGCACTATTACTGGGGACTATTTACATTTAGTCTTAATTTATTTTTTTATTGTTATTTGATTAGTTTATTGCTTTTATTATTTACAAGAAAAAAATGTTCGTTGTATGCTCCGTTTTCAAGGCGATGATTTAGAATTGTTTGATCTGAAAATAGAACATATCTTCAGACGTAGACTGAAAGAACACCAACAAAAATAGAAACATCAGATGGTTGACGATCAAAACAATTCGATATAGTTAATTTTACTAGTAGCTACAAGGTAGTGGTACCACTAGATCAACAAAATATGCGAGTGGAGATAAATGAAGGAGATTTGCCGATCTCAATATTTTTTATGCTTATGGCAACACCGGCACACTTCATAATTGTATATCCAGATTTCGAGGTGAATAACTTTCAGATAAGGATGAATTGGATCAACTTGACTAGCAACACTCTCCAATTCTACGGGTTAGTTCATGGAAACCCAAACACACATATCTCCCACATTCTCAGAAATTGTCAGAATTTTCATACTCCATGAGTTAGTGAAGATGCTATCAAGCTATGTTGATTTCCTTAAACATTGAGGGATGCAGCTTTGTAGTGGTTAGATATTGAGCCTCATGGACTCATTATTACATGGGATGAATTGAATAGAAAATTCTGCAACAAATTCTTCTCATTGACAAAAGTAGAAAAAATTCGATTGGAAATTCAAACATTCCAACAAAACGGAGAGAGTTATCATGAGGTATAGATTTCATTCAAAGAGATGATGGAAAATTGCCCTAATCATGGAATCACTACGGATAATCAAGTGCAATATTTCTATACCGAACTTTCACCACTGTCAAAATCTTTGGTGAATTCTTTTGTTGGTGGATCAAATTATAGGTAAATTAGTTCAGCAATGCCTAGACTTGTTGTAGTTAATTGCCATTATATATTCAATGTTCACATTAGAGAGAGTGGTACCAAAAAAGAGCTGGAATTCATGAACTAGACAACACATCATCTACCAATGCACAAATTGTTGCTTTAACAAAGAAGGTGGAGTGCTTGTAAAATTGCAAACTTGTAGAGTAAATGCAATGATAGTTAGTTCAATGTGTGAAAATTGTGGGAAAAATCACGTTACAAAAAATTGCTTGATGCATGCTTCTTCGGAGGAACAAGTAAACTTTATTTAAAATGATTCCCGCAATTTCGTCACATGTGAAAATAATTTCCAATAAGAGAGAAGACTAAATTTGGAGAGATGATTCATCAATATATATAGAAAATAGACAAAGTATTCCAACATGTTAATACTAATTTTCAAAATCAGCAACCATCTATAAAGAAATTGGAAACACGGTTTCTTCAAATAACTCAACAACTTACAGAACGTCCACAAGTATCATTTCCAAGCAATACAATGACAAATCCTAAGAAGCAGGTGTTGACAATAAGAGTAGTGAATAACGATCCACCAAGGGCTCCTATAAAAGTTAAAACATATGTACCTCCACTTCCATTCCCATAAAGACTTCGAAAGAAGTTGAAAGGGAAAAATATTCATGCTATAAATACAATGAGTGGGGTACAATTACTAGAGATTATTACGAAAAGACCATAAAGAAGAGATTGATAGGAATAGGTTGATAAAGTTACAACGCAAGAGAAAAATCGTACCAACCTCAATTGAAAATGAAGAAAATACAAAAACATTCACTACTAAGGCATCAAGTCCAGTCAAAGCTTACTAAATACTTTTAACCACCATAAGGAATCATGCTGTAAGGTCTTGTTAAATACTTTAAATTAAGCGCTTGTTGGGAGATAATCTAATTTCTTACTCTTTTATTTATTACATTTTTTATATTGCATTGCATAAAGTTTATTAAGGTACATTAATTTTAGGCATGTTTCTGTTCTAATAAGAGGGTTGTCATATCTATATCAATCTTATTAAAATAAAATCATATATTTAAGTGAAAACAGTAAAAACTACATTGACACATTTTTCAAAGCTCCAGGGACGTCAAAAATATGAAACGAAAAACATTGGTTATCATGCACACCATATTATTGTTTTCAAATTGTTTCTCGACTCTCATATTTGTCTTTGTCTTTCAAAGGTATGGAGATATCGAATGGGAGGAAGCTTAAAAAGCTAAAGAATGGAATGAATTGATCCGACAAGCTACCTTAAATAGACATAAAATTTGGGAAGTATCTTTTTTCCTTCTTTCCCGTTCTTTAATGTGCTAAATTATATTTTAAAACATTGGACATAATCTACTTTATAACATGAATATTAGAGGAAGAAGAAGTGAGAAAATAGATCAAGAAACGAGAAACTCGAGTTCGGGGACCAAAACGTAAAGAATGAAATTCCACTTGAACTATGCAGCTGCATAGTTTTCTGAGCCATACGATCGCATGATATGATGCAGGAGGTCCCAAGGTTGAAATTGGCCAAACTAAATATAGCATGTGATTGAACTATGCAGTAGCATAGTGCATTTTCAGAGGAAAATTTATGGTTTCTTTATTTGAATCAAACTCTTATAGAAATAATATTGGGGACATCTTTTAAGAGCTACATCTTTTAAGAGCTAGTATCATCTAGAAACAAGGTGAGACACATTCTAAGAGATTTTTTGGCATAGAAGGAGGCAAAAAACATGAAAATCAACTCAAAGACTCGAAGATTCTATTTAAGATTTATTTAGGTGATGTCGATTCTTCAGTATTTCTTTTGTTTTCTTTTTCATAACATGCTAGGCTTGATTACTTTGTGCTTGAATAATGATGAACCTTGTAATATGAGTTTTTAACCTTTAGTTTTATATATTTGAAATAAAAATATACTGCTATACTCTATGCGAATCTTTAACTGTTCATAAAAAGTTCATACACTCTTGTATATTCACATTCATAATAGAAAATATAGTCTGGTCACATATGAAAGTAGTTTTGACGTTACTCAAGAGAGATTGTTGAATAAAATAGAAACATTGATTCTTCAAAATTCAACCATACTGTCAAAGTTTAGAATTAAGGTTAAAAAAGATTTTTGAAAGGGAATTCGCGATTCTAGTGTACTTGTCATTCATTAGAACACATTTATTTGTATTTAGCACAGTTTACATTTAGCTTAATTGATTTACTCATAAGTGCATACGTAAATTATTTTAGTTATAATTGTCACAAACAAACGCATCATATTACTATCGTTTCGGTTAAAGTTTTGATAATCAAAATTGAATTAAATCTATCTCTATAGGATGATACTTGAACTCAAATTCACTTTATTACTTGTTAAGAAATCATACACTTACGATAGTTTTAAATCGAAGGATACTTCTGTGAATAGGGATATAGATATAGCTTTGATAAAGTTTCCATAGCAACCATTTTGCCAAACATGTGATTGTTCCTGCACAAATTTAAGTCTAGAAATAAAAGTTGTGTTTTTAGGGTTACTCTAATCACTAGTCATAGTAACCTGTAACATCAAGATTGTATGATTTTTGAACAAGTGTAATGATCAACTTAGGATTTGTTTGAGCCATATTTTATGGGAGAATCGATTTTGTAAAATGCTTTCATGGAAAATATGTGATTAAAAGTATGAAATTTTTTTAACAAAAAATTTATTTTACGAGGAAAATGTGTAATTAAAAATGAATTATAGAATGGAACTCAAACATTGAGTCAATGCTAAACTCATGAAATGAAGGCTCAAAATCAATCGAATCGTACGATATATATCATCATAAAGCACTTTAAACTTTAAGCGGCTAGCAAAAATTCTACATACTTGAAATGTAAAATACATCATGTAACTTCAACCTTTTTCTCAAAATTTTATTTTAGTTCTCAATCTTCCAAAAGAGCAGTTTAATCTTAACATTTTATTTATGTTTGTAGTTGTAGTCCAATAGACAGCATCTAGAATAAATCATAAAATTTGTATGTGAATGGCACATGAGACATATATTTAGACTTTTTTGCTTTTCTAAAAATTTTAAATACCTTACATATTCCACATTAATTTTTGATTTGATTAGCTGAAAAAGTTGTACCAAAAGTTGAAAACATTATACCAAACCCATGCATATCCCCATTGTACCAAAAGTTTCATTTCTGTCTCTAATAGGTGGTGGATTTGCCTCGAAATTAGAATATACATGTCCATTGTGGTTTATTTTCTCATGAATTAGGTTATTGTAAGAGATTTAGGGTGTGCTTAGATGTAGGTTGAATTTGTGATTTATTAGAGTATACATTTCCATTATGGTTTATTAGAATATACATATTTATTGTATGTTTAGCAATGTAGGTTGAATTTTTGGATTGATATGGTCAATTTATTGCGACATGGTTCAATTTGTTGATTCATAGCTTAGGTAATGTGGTTTATTCTATGGTTCATTCAATTTGTTGCAATGAGGTTCATGCTATGGTCATTGTGGGTTAGAAAATTAGATTCACATTTGCACCTACGGGGTTTCTTTAAAGTATAGATAGAGTTCTGTCAGGAAAATAAGTCATTCTTGACATATGGTTATTGGATTTCTCGACAGTTCGAATGAATTACTTGACAGTTATAATAAAATAAAAATGTGTTTAAGTTGCTTCACTACGTGTCATACGAATTCATTTCACATTAAATCATCCTTTGATGTTGGAATTTGTTCATTTTAATGGAGATGGAAATGGATTTCAGAATCCCTACACCTAGAGTGGTTAGAAGAGATGGAAGAATAATAGAGCAATAAGACTTCATTGACTCGAAAAACTATGTATTACTTTTGGACTTATAATATGTCGTATTAGTTTAAAGTTATATCATGACGTGTATGTCAAATTATTTTTATGTTTGTTTAGCTCATGTTCCTGTGTGAAAAGACATTTTTTTATTATATATGTTAGATGATCAATGATATTACTAGTAAGTTTCATTTTCCCAAGTTGGATGACATTTCTAGCCAACCATCTCAATATTTAAATCATGAAGTCAATTATATTTTCGAATCAATGGTTCCTTACGAAGATGCCTTAGATAATGATGAGTTGATTCTTAACATTCCACCACCCGAGTTCATTGTCATAAGTTTGGATGATGAGGAAGAAATCAGTAGGAACGAAAGTTCAAATGTCAACGATGCTTGACAAAAGGGAATAATACTTCATGTTATCGATGATATTTAATTTTTTTACTTTTGTCAAAGATTACGTGTCAATGTATAATCGTAATATTGTGTATCCTATCAATTGTTATGTCTGGATATTTTGTCTAATTTACTACGTAATAGTTCACAGTTAATGAAATTTTATGTTTTGTAAACAATAGAACATTTTTTGTACCTGAATAAAAGTTGCAACAATAACAACACAAAAATGACTATAACATAAACAACGAACAACATCATTGTAACGCACAAACTACAACTTCAAGCCTTAATCATCATTCACTTTAAGTGTCTGGTGTTGGAACGGGGTTTGAACATGTGGCCCGATTGTGTCTAACTTGCCTCTATGTGATATGATGAATATTGGATTAGTACTCATACCTGAATAAATTATACCAAATAGTAGCAAATCGGTGAGACTGATAGTTCAAATGTCTTTCCTAACATTTATTAAGTGTTGAGTGTAGAGTTCGACATTTTATCTCTCAGCACTTATGGTTAACACCCGACGGAAAGATTATGAAATATTTTTTATTATTTATTTTTTGGTTAACAATTGTATTATTCATTGTATATTAGATATATTAAGAAAAATCGATGCCCTGATTAAGAGGACACTGAATCAACAAATTAACTAGGTCGTTAGAAGCTTTACAGAGATTCACTCTCCCCGTTTCCTCCCGTAGGGTCGTCTTTCCTTAAGTTTTTCTTACAGAAGTCAAACATCAAGTCATGGAATTAATTAGCATTAATGAGTAATAAATGCACCCAAAAAAGTATCTACAAGAGTAATTTTTGGACATTTCGTACTCGAAAACAGGGACAGAGCCTAATGAAGTCTAGTGTGGGCATTTGAATTTTGGGCCACCGATCACAAAGGGCCAGATTGTTTTTTGTATGAACTCTCAAAATGTCCAGGCCCAGCAAGAAGTGAAGCCCATTGAATTAACCCATTACATTAATGATTTGAAGTTTAATATTCAACCCATTTGATTTCATCTATTCCATATTTCCATCCACAGATCGACTCTGCCTCCTCCGCCTTCACTGCAGCTACTCCTTCCAGTCCTAGTGTTGCCTTTGCCTCTTCTTTCCCTGCTTTCCATCCTTGTTTGCTATTAGTTTGAGTCGTAGATGTGCGGGCTAGACCGTAGATGGCACTTACGAGTTAGTGGTTACGATAGCAGCAGAAGCAGACATCGACAATTCTTCGGCAACAGCAGATGAAGGTAAAGCCAAACCCGACTTTAGATCTAATTTGATTACTGAGTGTCTACGACTCTGCATCTTTATTCTTCAGAGTTGTGGCATTGTAATTTGTAGATTCTTTTTTTAATCAATGTTGGTTCATTTTTGTGTGACTCTAAGTACGTGTTCTTGCAGCCTGTAGGTATTTGCATCTGGAAATTGTTAGTGACAAGAAGTTTTGATGCAATTACTGCTACTTTGGAACATGGTGGTGATTATGAATGTGTGTTCAACTCAAGAGGTAGATTGTCATTTTCAAATTCCATATCAAACTATTAAGATATAGATGAGTTACAAGAGTATATCATGTAAAATTGTGAATTTTGTTGTGAATTGTGAAGTGAGAAAATAGAAATTGTTTAATTTTACTGTGAAATTGCATTGTGAAGAGAATTTTGGAAATAGTATTGCCCTATAGAAACTCGACATTCGATGTCGATAAAATTTGTGGCTGCACTGCCTGGCTTCGCCCTGCCTGAAAAAGACATTTTTAAACATCTTTTGAAAAAGTGATTTTTTTTTTTAACTTTTTTTTTGGCAATTGATAATGTAGAAACATCTATGCAAAATCTTCCAAAAATAATGGAGCTAGAGTAATTCTTTTCGAAAGTTAACGTTCAAAATATACCACGAATGGAGTGACTCAACTTTACGATTTCCTAAGCCTCAACTAACTAGAATATCACTTTGTAACCATGTGATCCAACCATAAACAGGGACATAAGTTACAGTGAAAGTAATTCAAAATTGAAGAATCCTAATTCAATGGAGTGTGTATTTCTCTCTTTACAAAACTACATATCCATGCAAGCGTTAGGGCAAGTATTGTCTCCCTCAAATATGCTGATTAGGGTTTGAAAAGAATTAAAAAAAAAAAAAAAAGTGAACACAAGTTATAGTAACAAATAGACACATGCAAGTGAGGTCTTTTTTGTGACGATCATAAAATTCAACAATTATGTTGAGTTAGAAAAAGAAAAAGTGAAGACAAGTTAACATAACGAATAGAAGTGAAGACAAGTTAACATAACGAATAGACACACATACAAAGATGTCTTTTCTATGAGTGACGGTCATAAAATTCAACAATTATGTTTAGTCCAATTCTGTAGTTTTCTAACACTTGTCCAATTCATAGCCTGAATATTTCATCCCATTTGTCCTTTTCACTATCTAACCTATGGCACTTTCAAGTTCACAAGGACTCAAATTAAACTACTCCCACACCTCAATCCATGTCCAAGTTCCCATATACCAATGCCTGCTTCACACTCCAAACATCCTACTTTTTCGAACTCCCTCTCTCTAAACATATACTGACACGACCCGTTCGAATCATCCTAGTAGATCCGACACGTGCTGTGCGCCGATGGTAGATACTAGTGAAATGTCGGACCTACCACCAAGGCAACTTGACTTGCTTGACTGAAAAATTTTTTTAACAAAATTTTGACAGAGTTTCCCCTAAAATATGAACTAAAACCACCTGGACAATAACCAAGTTTCCTCAATTCAATACCTATAATATAAAGCAGGGTACCCCAATACTTCAGAATACAAACTATTCAAATAAAATACTATTCAATATTTACTGGATTTACAACCAACAATCCTAAAAAAGGTTCCTGGAATAACCTTACTCATTTATCGGTTAGTACCTGTATACATGGTAAAGGTATTCAATTCTGAAATCTGTAATTCTTAAATTCTAGTCATACGCGCAGAGCTAAAATTTTGTAATTATGGTCATACACTATGAAAATATATTCACAATAGTGCAGAGCGGATAAAATCACCATAACTGGTCATACACTGTGGGAACACATTTACACCAGTGCAGAGCGAGTAAAATCACCTAGATACTTTTTGGTGGTTTTTAAAAAATAACTTTAGCTATACTAAAATATGTAATTCGAATAAAACATGCTAATGAAATGATTTAATTAAACAGAATTTAACTTTAAAAGTAACTAATTATAAATCCACTTCATTCTAAAAAATCATGCTTTTAAATCAACTGTATGAAATAATAAATTTTCTAATCTAATGTAAATTTAATAATAAATAATTTCTGAAAAATAAGTTTTATATCCATTCACCAAGTCATAGTTGATCATTGTTTCGATCTTCTCCTCGCCTCCTCACTTTCAATACCAAGAATGTTATCATACTCTCGCTACAATAAATCATATCCCTTCATAGAGGAGTCTTAAGTATTTTCCTACCATTAGAAATATCAATTTACCAATGGGGACTTGATAATTTTATTTTCAACTTCATAATCCCAATTAAGCTCACTACATATACTCTTTCATATAAATTATTTTAACACCAAAACGCTAAATATTCAACACTTAATTTGGTTCCAATACTAAAAATCCACCAAAATTATATGATTGGAAAAACTAGCACTATAATTCCAGAATATTGAAACTAGCACCAATGTCTATATATTAAAATCTATCATCGAAAACATGGACAGAAATAGCCTTTTCTAAGCAGTTTTTAAAAATAGCACCTATACTACAATAGCTCAAAAATGGCTGAAAAATTGTAGAATTTCAACCTCGAATCCTTAATCTAAGTGTTTAGCATCATATAATCACAAGACTTTCAAAGAATATGCCTTTATCTCACAAACACATTTCCAAAGTTTCTACTTTCTTCAACATCAATATCCAAATAAACATTTCTTTGCTATATCTTTATTTATAACATCAAATACATATCAATAACACATATTTCTTGCTAAACTTTCAATTAAAGCAAATTGTCCATATCCTTTAAAAATTTAATTCAATATACTTTATACTTATAAATCAAAGAGAAATTGAAGAACTTGAAAACCCTAGCTTGAAACCATCTTCTTCTTCTTCTTCTTCTTCCCTTCTCTTTTCTTCTTTCTCGGGTTTTCTCGAGCCTTCTCTCATTTTCCCCCAAAATATGAGAAAATGGGTAATATAGATGATATTTAATGGATAATTATTGAATAATTGCAAGTCAAGTCCCTCACTTTATGTTTTAAATAATGTCTAGTCATTAACTTTCCATTCTTGTAAAATAAATCCTCAAATTTAAATGATGTGCATGTTAAACCCTCAAGGATTGTAATTTGTAAAATAACCCCCAATAAAATAATTTACTTAATTAAGGTCCTCATTTGACTTTGAAAATTCAACTTTTGACTTTTGACTAGATAAAATGGGTTGTAACAATCTTACTTACTTAAAAGAATTTCTTCCTTGAAATTCAACTAGCAACTAACTAGGTAATGAATAAATGAGAATATTGAGCACAAAATTGATCTCCACTTGCCATAGGGCATCTTTTATTGAATGATTTCTCCAGCAACCTTAAGTAAACACAATTTCATTCTTTCAGATCTTGCATCTTATTTGACTTTTTCTAAATTAAGTTCTCTTTTAACTTCGCTAATAATCTTAAAGCATAAGGTAAATTTGACATCCACTTACTAGCCGTAGAAATAGACAACACATTCATAAATACCAGATAAACCTATTATAAACACCATCCTTGAACAATTGGACTCATGTTTAGATAATGTCTCAAATGCCAATATATGATATTCTCAGCTTTTCATTTCATCAAATCTTAGAAAAATTTCAGCTATTTCCCAATTTGAATTCTTAAGATACTTTTCACATTCTTCAAAACTTCATCTTTTGTTATAATTAAAACTCAAAGTTGATAGCCTCTCTTCTAAACTTGTCTTCATAGTGGCTGTTATTCGATTAAAATAAATTATACAATGGAGCTTAGTTATATAGCTTTCTACAACAAACCCAAAGATAATGCTCAGACTCCCTGTAGAAATAACAATCTTATATAAATATAATTTAACAAATCTATCTCATGAACTAACTATATTATTTGAAAAGAATCTTGTAACCTTTATCAATCTATCAATAATGATTCAAATACCATTTTATCTCAATTATCTGTACTTGGAACCCCAAAATAAAAAACATTTTAGGGTAACTAATCCAATTCTAACATGACAATATATGCAAAAATTCAATTGTTCACGATTTTCTAAAATTCTAACTATCCCCAACAACAATTGATAGAGCTCAATATGGTGTTCTTTTCCTTTAATTCTGTATCACTAAATGATAATATATACACAATTTCAATTTTAACCCTTTTCAATTAAAAATATACCTTAACTTTGGTGATCAATAAGTATCGATTTCTAATAATGTGATAATAGTGCAACTACTAATTTCAACCCCAATATAATCCACTCTAAATCATGTTTTAATCATGCTTCTTAAGTAACCTTATAGCATAATCCATAATTTATCTTTTTTACTTTAGAACACTTTCTAAATTCTAACATAACTCATTTTCATAAATGAAGCCCTCGTCAAATTTAGATACAAGTGTAAATACTTCCTCAAAATTTAATCCGATAACAAAACTTTTCACATTTCTAAACTCAGATAGTTTTGGTGCTCTTCCTTTCTTTGAAGAGATAATTATAACATTTAATCCATGATAATTTTATACTCTTCTTCCATAAAGAGGTCATTGTATATCATAAAGAGCTCTAATGAAGATAATGTAACCAAAAGATATCACTCCACAGTGAGTAAAATTTACATTTAATGATTATCTTCGACTTTAACAATCCAACATATCATCCATATATTCCATAGCGTATAAATCTCGATAAGAATGAAATACTTTATTCGTGAGACCCAAAAATACAATCTAAAATAACCCAAAAATTTCATCACATTATATGCCATAGGACAACCATAAATTTCATTTAATTACTATTCACCTGATCATGTAATCTGATCATTTATTGCTATATTGTAGGCTTAAAACATCTAATTATATTAATTTTTCTTAACATTACAAAGTAATAACCTTAATATTTATTACGTGAACTTTTCAGCCATCTATTGACCACCAAAATTTCGTATTCTAATTTCTCAATCTCCATCAATTTCAACTCTATAGTTCTATACTCTTTTCTTCTTTCCTTATTCTATAATTTACATAGCATCATTTCATTTTTAAAACCATACATGCTTATATGTGAAAGGTGATATACTAATTACTCTTTTCGTTTCCTTTACTTCAATGCATGTTCCTCTTACTGTATTTCAAGAATGAAAATCAAAATGTATTTCTTCGACCCACTTCATTCATGTCATTTTCCCCAATTTACATAAATGCACAAATCCAATAATTATTTTCATTGAATAACAATTTTTCTAGCAATAAGTAGTCTTTGTGAAGTCTATTCATATATTTATCACTTCTTATAATCAAATAATCCATAAATAATCAAAATGATCAAAGCTACATGAATGTCAATTTTCTCGATGCATAACATGCATATTAACACATTGTTCTCTAGCGATCACTATTCAATAAAATATCATCATTTATCCTCCATGAGATTCTTGTTATACATGTAGATATACATCACCTTAATTCCTATCATCTCTACAATTTTCGATGATGCTAATGATCATTTAGCTTCCCAAGAGAATTAAGATTTCTCATATGATTGTCATCAATTACACATAATATCATTCCCTTTTTATTTATCATGCAAATGATATCTAGAGATTTTCCGATATATACATAAAAAAAATCATACAATCTTACATGTGATTCAATACTTAGGTAACTGTGTACTCAACTCCTTTGAATGTATATTGATAGATAAACAACAAAATCATTAAAACTCTAATTCCAAAATGATATGTGTTCATTGTTGTACTCTTATTGAGTAGGTTACATACACCTCCGTACCTAGTACTTTTGATCGAAAAATCAATCAGATTGATTTCGTACCCTTCGTTCTACTAAAACCACGATGATTCAACTAAGCTAAGCCAAGGATTATCTGAGTAAGAACCGTTGGATGGAACAGCAAGCTCGGAAAATATTGCGTAGTTGTGGAGGGTCTTAACTCTCTAGCTGGGGTACCCAACAACTTATAACATTGTCAACCATTAAATCCTTGCAACTGATATACTTACATACTGGTCATTTCTAAAGCTGTAAGAAATATTTTCTCTCATTTTTTCATTCATCATAACTTATTTTCATACACCCAAACCGAGTAATTAAACCTTTAATATTTCCTTCAATAGCAGTTGAAATACAAACATAAATACTTAATTGTTCCTAAACAACAAAGGATGACCACAACCACATTAGTTTACTCAAAATCGCAAGGTACATATTTAATAACACCATTATCATCATGAATCAAAACTCGATATGGTTTCATTATTTTTGTCATGAACAAGATTCCTTGTCATATCTCCACATCTTGATTTTCTAATACACGCTTCTTCCTCCATATACAAAATATGATTACAAATTCCCACAATAATTCTCATGATACCACAATAATATAGATGTAAAAAACGATCATGATTTCACCTAGTAATATCACCAATTATACATATATCAACATTTGACTATACTTATCATCCAAAACATTTACAACACATTCCCTCTAATAATCATAAAAGAATCTCATAACCCAATAAATCTAAATGATGTGATTTTGCATTCCACTACTAAGAAAAGTTATACTCTTTGCTTAGCTGCATGTTGGATATATAGAGCAATTATTAATATATTAGAGAAAATATAACATGGACGAACATGACAACTCTAGCAACTCTCATTACCATCGATAATTCCTTAAATGCTCAAATCATTAGAGGCCCTTGTTTCTTAGTTGCCATATCTTCGTTATAAGGGGTAACATGAGTTTCAAATACTACATTGGAGCCTGTGAGTTCTACCACCACGCCACAACTAACAATCTTAATGACATACTATTCTGAAAAATTAATTCATGAATTACTCAAGCTTAACAACCATTGAACCATGCTCTGATATCAATTGACACGACCCGTCCGAATCATCCTAGTAGATCCGACACGTATAGTGCTCCGATGGTAGATACCAGTTAAATGCTGGATCTACTACCAAGGCAACTTGACTTGCTTGACTGAAAAATATTTTTAACAAAATTGGACAGAGTTTCCTCTAAAATATGAACTAAAACCACCTAGACAATAACCAAGTTTCCACAATTCAATACCTATAATATAAAATAGGGTACCTCAGTAGCTCATAATACAAACTATTCAAATAAAATGTTAGCCATTCAATATTTACTTGCTTTACAACCAACAATCCTCAAATATACCAAATACGTCAAAGATGTAATGAGCCCATGATGAATTTTTTTGATTTAAGATACATGTACTCCAAAAGAACACATACTGTATAATCTGATAAAGGATGTCATACAACCTACGATGTGTGGCTCAATTCGGTGATTTAACATGCTCCAAAACTGCTCAAATCGGCTGCTATCTGTTGATAAAGAAAAAGGAGAAAAAAATATATGAGCTTAAAGCTCAGTGAGTGGATAATTTTCAAATAAGTAAACTTTTCTCATTTATACATATTTTCTGAAAATTATTGCACTAATAAAACTTCTAGAAATTCTGAAATCTGGTAACACTTTTAAAATTAAACATGAATACATCATAAAATTCTTTGTTCTTCATTCTAGATAAGTAACTATAAAATGCAACGAATATAAATAATATGACATCCGTGAAAATCTATAAAATATAGCTGCTGCTCAATACTATAAGCTGAAAGTTTTAATCTGAGAATTGAATAGACTGAATTCTATAATCTGAAATCTGATAAGCTGTAAAAATACTGAAAAATCACACCAAAAAGGTACCTGGAATAACCTTACTCATGTATCGGTTAGTACCGATATACATGGTAAAACTATTCAGTTCTGAAATCTATAATTCTAGAATTCTGTAATTCTTAAATTCTGGTCATACGCGCGCAGAGCTAAAATTCTGTAATTTTGGTCATACACTATGGAAACACATTCACAATAGTGCAGAGCGGGTAAAATCACCATAACTGGCCATGCACTATGGAAACACATTCACACCAGTGTAAAGCGAGTAAAATCACCTGGGTACATTCTGGTGGTTTTTAAAAAATAACTTTGGCTATACTGAAACATGTAGTTCGAATAAAACATGGTAGTGAAATAATTTAATTAAACTGATTTTAACTTTAAAAGTAACTGATTATAAATCCATTTCATTCTAAAAATCACGCGGTCAAATCAACTGTCTGAAATAATAAATTTTCTAATCTAATGTAAATTTAATAAATAATTAATTTCTAAAAAATAAGTTTTATATCCACTCACCAAGTTATAGTTGATCATTGTTTCGATCTTCTCATCGCCTTCTCACTTTCAATACCAAGAATTTTATCTCGCTCTCGCTACAATAAATTATATCCCTTCATAGAGGAGTCTTGAGTATTTTCCTACCATTAGAAATATCAATTTACCAATGGGGACTTGATATATTTTATTTTCAACTTCATAATCCCAATTATGGTCACTACATGTACTCCTTCATATAAATTATTTTAACACCAAAACCCCAAATATTCAACACTTAATTTGGTTCCAATACTAAAAATCCACCAAAATTATATGATTGGCAAAACTAGCACTATAATTCCAAAATATTGAAACTAGATTGAAACTAGCACCAATGTCTATATATTAAAATATATCATCGAAAACATGGACAGAAATGGCTCTTTTCTGGTATACTACAATAGCTTGAAAATGGCTGAAAATTTGGAGAATTTCAACCTCAAATCCTTAATCTAAGTGTTTAGCATCATATAATCACAAGAATTTCAAAGAATATGCATTTATCTCACAAACCCATTTCCAAAGTTTTCACTTTCTTCAACATCAATATCCAAATAAACATTTCTTTGCTATATCTTTATTTATAACATCAAATACATATCAATAACACATATTTCTTGCTAAACATTGAATTAAAGCAAATTGTCCATATCCCTTAAACAATATACTTTATACTTACCATGCTAAATCAAAGAGAAATTAAAGAACTTGAAAACCCTAGCTTGAAATCATCTTCTTTCTTCTTCGTCGTCTTCTTCTTCTTCTTCATCTTCTTTCTTCCCTTCTCTTTTCTTCTCTCTCAGGTTCTCTCGAGCCTTCTCTCATTTTTCCCCAAAATATGAGAAAATGGGTAATATAGATGATATTTAATGGATAATTATTGAATAATTGCAAGTCAAGTCCCTCCTTTTATGTTTTAAATAAAGTCTAGTCATTAACTTTCCATTCTTGTAAAATAAATCCTCAAATTTAAATGATGTCCATGTTAAATCCTCAAGGATTGTCAATTTGTAAAATAACCCCAATAAAACAATTCACTTCATTAAGGTCCTATTTAACTTTGACTTTGAAAACTCAACTCTTGATTTTTGACTAGATAAATTGGGTTGTAACATATACCCCCTCTCTTCTGAAGGCTGCCTCCGTGTGTTTTAACAACTGCATTTACAGAAACAATAATTGACTATTTTGTGCATGCATATGTAATGCTAGCATGTCAATTTAGCCATTGTACATATCCTCCAATTCACTCCTTGTTTGTGCACCGGCGAATATAAAATTCAATTGGAGGTTGGTTTCATGGCGGCTGAGAAGGCAGCGGAGGGAATCTCCAAGTGGCTAATACAGGAAGTGCAGAAATGGGGTGCCATGAAGCAGATTGGTATTAGCGTCTATTACATGACAAAATTTAGGCCTCGACCCATTGACCGAAATTTGCTCATTTCTGCTCAATTCCTCCCCAAGGAGTTACCTATTCGGATCGCTCGTCGGGCTATTCAGTTGGAGTCGCTCTCCTAGGGTTTGTCCCATAATCCTGCTGTTTTGAAGGTATATTTTCCCTTCAGGGTTTTCAATATTACCTTTTTATTTAATTTGGATTTTGTTTTCCGCATCTTATCTTGTTCGATAAATTTTGAGAATTACGGATTGATAAATTTAAAATGGATGGTTTTTATCCATTTATGTTTTTGATCATGTTTTCTGATTCGGTTGCGAAATTATATTAAAAGCAGACCATGTGGATTAACGGACTGCTTATGCATCATTTTGTTCATCTAAATGTGTTTTGATCATATTTAATTGTTTAGTCATGGATGAGAAGTTTCAAATCATGATTTAGGTATAAGAATGTTCTTCAATTTAATTTCCATGTTTTTTATTTTCAAATGATATTTGCCCTTTTGGCATGAATTGGACAGTGCATTGTTGGTAAGTACAATGTGCACCTTCCATCTGCATCTTTTTATCCTATGACCGTGTCTAATTTATTTGTGCAATTATGCGTGGGGAATTCTAGATGCACAATTGGACCAAGTACTTGATTCTACTCAATGTTGAGTTAGTTATTGCATGATGTTTCATTTTTTTTTTATTTCTATTTTTTTGAGAAAAGATTGTATTGTACTAATGATTAAATGCATGTTGGTTTCTTATTTGTCCTCTTACTAGGTAAGAGATTGGTTTTTGAATTCTTTCCGTGACCTTAGATCCTTTCCAATTATTAAGGATAAGAATGATGAGTTAGAATTCACCTAAATGATTAAGATGATCAAAGTCAGGCACAACAATGTGGTCCCTATGATGGCTTTAGGAGTTCAACAGTTGAAGAAAGATCTAGATCCTAAAATTGATTTTGAGGATCTCGGTGAAATTCATCAGTTTCTGGATTGATTTTATATGTCAAGAATTGGGATCCAAATGCTAATTGGTTAGCCTTTTTTGTTTGCCTGCATCTTTTCTTACAGGCACATCTAGCATTGTTGTTGCGATACTTATTTGTAGTATCACCCAAAATTTTTGCTAAACAACTTTCTATTTGCTTCAAATGGTAACCTCATGGTAGCATGTGGCATTGCACGATCCAAACCCACCCCCTGATTGTGTAGTTTATGGTCATACGAAAATGTCCCCTATTGAGGTTGCAAAATGTGATAGTGAGGATACCCGTTCAATTTGTTTGTCGAGTATGGTAGTGCTCCCACTACAACAAAACCAGCCTTTTATGACATTCCTTTACAGCGTGCATCTATGGCATGTCGTAAAAATAGACTAATTATGGCGTGCGCTATATGTATGCTGTAAAAGATTAATTAATTAAAGTATTTATGGCGTGCATCTTTTGCACGCCATATTAAATGAGAATTTACGGCATGCTTTTAGTGCTTGTAGTGTATGTAAAAAAATTGAAATTTACGAAGCCCACCAGTCTTTTACAGAAATGGCCCAAATAGTTAAACTTAAATCCCTCAAAATTGAAAAGAGCACGAACAGCAGAGTTCATCCCGCGACTACAGAGAAATCGCTCAAAATCTGTCGATCACTGTGAGTCACTGACGCCATTGGAAGTATTTGATTTCAGTTTATTTCTTTTTCTCACCATTGCTCGGATCTCTCCACTTCCCGTAAGCTTCAATGAACCCTAAAATTCTAATTCCGGCTTCAGAATGTTTGATATTATATTTTTTTGTTAAAACTTGACGAGGGTTTCTATTTGAAAATGAGTTGTTGGGGCCTGGGTATTGTGTTTATTTGATTTGTGGGATTGAATGTAGCTGGGGATTGATTTGGGCGTGCATTGGGCAGTGGCCAACGAGTAGCTATTTCACAACATTTAGTGCCAAAATAAGATTTCATTATTGATTTGGAATGATTAGAATCTATAGTAAGCTTCAGTCACCAAACTTGTAATATGTCTATCTGCCTTTAAATTTATCACCCAATTATAATTTTCTCTAAACTATGCTCAAAGGGGAACATATATGTACATGGTAAAAACAATTCAATTACTCTGATTAAAGATCCTATTTTACTCTGAGATGTGTATACATGGTGACCCTATTTACTGTATAGATGCTGAAAAATCCAATCCACTTCCTCCTGCAAACAATTTTGCATCAAGAACAGATTTGTAGGCTCAAAATGTATCGAGGTCAGGACTGAAGAGAGACAAATCTCAGACTTCTAAATTCGCTATGTGCCAATCTACAAACCGAGCTTGAATTGTCTTGAACAGTAGCAGGATGGTGGGCAAAAGCCACCATCTCTCATCCTCCTTGCCATTACAAAAAATTGAACTCTCAATAATCTACCACAAAACCTATAGCGCCTGAGCCTCAGTTCCTAATATCCCTGGGGGGTTGTTAGGAAGTTTAAGTCAACAAAATTGAGTAATCTTATCTTTGTGAGACTAGATAGGCTTTTCTTCTACTCTGGTGGCTTTCCCTATGTATTCTCATTCTTATCTCTATTCTCTATATTTTGAAGTGATTTTTCATTTCAATCTGGTGAAAGCAGAGTTCCTGCACCACCAGTTCATTCTGTGCATGGTATAGTAACTATTGGACTGTTAGAATGTACTTTGGAAAGTCTCGAGTATGACTTGTATAACTTGTTTTAAACGCTTGGAGATAAAATGCCTTTTACTAAAGGAGGGACTATTCTCATTCATAAAATGGGAATATGAGATGATCTTAAATTATAGATAATTGCAGAGATTGGTGAATTCATTAATTTATGCTCATGTTAGATTTTTTAGCCTATAAATTTTTGCAGAAGTTTTGCATGTTATGTTGGAGTTATTTCATTGATGTTTATGCTTCATAGTTTTTGCAATTTCAATGGTGTTTATAAGAAATTGTTCTGGAACGTTTGTGCTTCGTTTTCAATTTCAGTTGCTTCTTTACGGTAATGTATTCATTGACCATTTCTAGCAGTGGCATACAATGGAATGAACTATGGACCAAAATGGAGTTGGAGGGAAGTATCAGACCAATCGGGTTCAGAACAAGGTCTACTATAATCTTCACACATTTTGACTAAACTTTTTTCTAGTTGTGTTGCAGCCAAAATGTTGGTTTGGAATTTTATTCTTAAATAAATGCCTTGTTGGTATATATGGTCTCTGAACTTAATTACAAAATATTCTTTTCATTTACTAAGAGGTAGGAAAAATGTGGCTCTAAACATATCTCTTTTCACCACTGCTCCAAATTTCCTATAACAGGGTTTTGAGACTAGCCTTCTTGGTTCTCATTCCCCCTTTAAGTCGTAGTCGTTAATATAATTTTATAAATTGCTAGCTATCATTCTTATGAATTTTATGGTCTCGTTATTTTCACAAATGGACCTTTTGTTTATGATAGTGACTAAAGAATATTAATTCCCGTTCCCACCATTTATCTAGTCTAGTTTCTTTATAAATTGATCTATGATGTCTTGTGGCTAACCTTCGGCTATGGTTTTGAGTCACATTGTCTTGGTTTTTATTTTTCTTTTTAGTTGCTGTTAGTTAAATAACGTAGATGCATATTCTTTCATTACTTGAAATTGGATTGGTTCATGAAGTCCAAGAAGTTGCACAAGTAATGGAGTCAAAAGCACAAGTAGCCATGACTTGGGTATGTCTAGTTTGCTCTTCTAGCAATTTTTTTCTCTTATTTTACTTGTTTTGTTGTTTACTCTTAAATTTTGGACAAGAACCATAATAAAGAGGACCTTACTCATAAATTTCAATAGCCATATACACCAGGCCAAGTGAAATGAAATTGATGTTTGTTACTTGGTATTTATTTCATAAAGGTACACCATGATCAATTACTTTTCCTCTTTATTTTTGGTTCCAGGACTATTCAGTCTCACAGACTAAAATAAAGCATATGGCATGTAGCAATTCGGTATCCGTTGACCATGTTACAAGCTACAAATCTGGTCCAAATGCTTGCTTGCCAACAGAAGATCACCATGATTGTGGGATGTCTTCAATATGGGTCGAATATTTTGTACTATTTTAATAAGTTATTTTTGGAGTTGTAATCGATACTTTTGGTATATTGATATCGACTTTTTGACTAGGCTAATGATGTTCTCTACATTTTTGAATATTGTATTTGATTGCACTTAATATTTTTATTCATTGAAATTATGGAAAACATGATTATATTATATGTGTTAATATATATAGTTCTTTTAATTATTAATTATTATAAGCTTGTTGGTAAATAAATAAATAAATATTTTTAACAAATGAAATTCACATTTATGGCATGTAAGTGCATGCCATAAAAGAGTTGAGTATTTATAGCATGCAAGTGCACGCCGTGAAAAATACATTAGTGGCATGTTTTTCATTGCATGCTATAAAAGGATGCTAGTATTTACGGCACAACTTTATATGGCATGAGCCTATACGCCGTAAATAAATTTGCACGCCTTAAAGAGTAAACTTTGTTGTAGTGTCCGAATGTCAATATCTATGGGGATCCTAACTTTAATTTTCCGTAAGTTACTTTAGTCTTTATCTCAATGTACATAGTTTTCAATCATGCAGTGTCTTTTTTCAGCTGCCAAATATTATTTGAAGCTGAAGTTTTTAGAAGTTTCTCCTTTTCCTTATTAACTTTTTTTTTATTTGGTGCTCCTATGGCAGCCAAGAATTACAAATGTCTGGAAATGCTCTATTGCTATTTCGCGCGGCAAGGTAAACCCTATGCGAAAGGAAAAAATAAATAGAAGTATACGCTTTAGGCCGACATATATCTCTATCGGCTGACAAAGCAAGAAGAGTAATTGATCAAATTCGTAGATGCTTCTATGAGGAAACACTTATGCATTTGATTACCCACAAGTGAACGAGATCATGAACAGATAATAAAGTGGTGTGTAGAGTGTCGAACCCACGATAACTATATGTTTGATCGAGTTAAAGCTAATAATTCCCTTATTCGAATAGCAAGGTCGAGTTGTAACTAACTTTATTAAATCTATCAATTAAATAGAAAGCAAAGAAAAAGTTTATCAAATTTGCGAGAAGTATTGCTAAGATGTGGAATCCTCATTGCTACTCCATTTTAGTTCGATAATTTAAACTGACAATTTGAAATCATGCTTGTTGGTTAATGTTCCTATTTTATTTAAAAGCCTCTTTCGATAGTAATTAAATCTAATCCTGCACGTGATTTTACTATATCTCTATAAAAAATACAAACGTGTAAAAAAAATATTAACGAGCTAGAACATCTTTAACAACCATGTAAAGCATTGAGGTATATCTCTATTATCTATCGAACCTCACAACGTCTATTATTAGGAGCTAATGATCCTATTATCTCTCTCGATGACAATAAAATCCACAAACAATTCAATTATTGGCAAAGTAATTAAAAAACAAGTTAAACCATAGTAAACACCCAAACAATTAAGCGAATTTAATGTCAATTTAATCTATTCGAACTAACAACTTCATAACAAGGGTTCATCACATCCTAACACTAGAAAAAATAGCCACACATATTGTCGGAATTAAATAAATAAAGTTGGAACAACATCACTGAGTAATTGACGGAACGTGAATGATTTCCAAATTCCTTCCAAAGCTGCCACCTCAATCTGCGTTGGTTCCAAATTAATTCATGTAATCAGCCGCCAATTTGTATATATTTTTTTGCGCTTTTCTTCTATGTTTTTCTCCAGCCAACTGCTGACTTTATTTGCAGCAACCAACTGAAATTTTTGACTCCAAAACAACTCGCCAAATCAGCCGAAATCTCTTTCAGTTTCTGCCACTTTTCTTCACAAGCTTCCGCTTTTTATCCTTCAATTTTTGTCCCCTCACCGTCCGTTTTCTATTGACATTTATATATAATCTCAACAACAGCCTACATTTTTGTATTCCAATTCCCACCAACTCGGCTTTTGTTTTGTGCCTAATCTAATTTGGCTGCTCCTCTCTGCGTGTATGTGTATATATATCAACTCCAGGAGGATATTATCTATGTATATAAAATCAATTCCGGCCGGCTATATACGTGTACAATAATCAGTCCCCAAATTGGCTGCTAATGCTTGATTTTATAATCCTCACAGCAACTTTAATGCTTGAACTTGTGCAAATTCCAGGCCGCTTTTTATCAAATTCAGCCGCTCAATTGTGTTGGTAATCCAATGTTTTCCCTTAGCCGGCTCTCTCTACGTGTATAATCTCCCTCAACTCCTTTTCTTTTAGCCTCCCTTGCTCCAAGAAAACTGCCGCCTTCTATGTATATATATTCAAGCTGGAAACCCTTTTGAATTTGGATCAAAACAAAGTCCACAAATTAGGCCCATTGAATCCTTTATTGTCTTCAAGTCCTCACTTATTTTAAAATCATACAATTCAATACTTGAGCCAATTTAGTCCTCGTGCTTTGGAATTTGTCATTTCTTTGCCGATTTTTGCTTCCTTCCTTCGATTCCTTTTTTTTCATAGACTTTACCTATTAAACATATAAAATAGAACAATTTAGGGTATAATTTGTCAAAAGAACAATCAAATATTATTATTTAAGATCCTGAATAAGTGTATGAAATATACTTATCAAACACCCCCCCAAATTTAAACATTTGTCTATTCTCAAATAAAACTATAACCTAAATAATAACAAACACACAAGCGTGCAATGGTTGGATAGCCTAGATTCTAAATTCAAAAATTGAGATTGCCGTATTAAATTCACAAATCGTTTCAAAGTCACAATACCAAATCAATATCCACTCTTCCAATGTAAAATCGACATGTGTGTATGTAAAGAATTAAGTGGACATTAATGAATTCATAAGTTATTCCAAATCCCGATCCTTTGTGGTCAAATATATCCTTTCATCACTCGTAAAGTTCACACATCCCTAAACTTGTTCTTTTTACTCATTCCTTAGCATGTGATCTAAAGTTGAATTATTCATCATTATCCTCACCATCTCTAGTTTAGGTGACATCACTAATTGCAAGTCAACACATCAATGAACGAGGATTCTCCAATTATTTGATTGCTTCGACTGCCCAGACTCAACTAAGCTAATTATCTTTAATTGAAAGTCAAATTCCGTCGAACAAGTGTTAGGACTTAACAAGGCATTTAGTGCAGTTTATTATTATTATTATTATTATTATTATTATTATTATTATTAGTATTATTATTATTATTTTATTTTTATTTTTTTTGCACTCCCCCTTAAGTTTTCTAGATGACCCATGTAGCAGGCTTTAAGCCGATGACTCTCAAGTCAGACGACTTTAGGGCACTAGATTTTTAAACACCCTTACGGACTTAATAACCCGATTCATAAAGGCGTTGAGGAGAACAATTATTATTTTTTTCTTCAAGGGCAACTTCATCTCTGATTACTTTCTAAATGACCCCTTTAGCGGGTTTTAGGCCCATGAGGCATCAGGTTTTAAGATACTCTTGCAGTTGCAGGCTTAATTGCTCGAGTCATAAAGGCTTCAAAGAGAAGTTCTAAATTTTAAAATACATGCCTTGATTAGTGTAATGTCTTTTATCATACACCTATTCAAGAAAACTGACCTCCAACTCAAGACTTTCACCCAATTTTATCATGTTAGTCTAGGACAATCCATATAATATTTTTTTTTTCACACAACGAATCCATATTCACATCCGCATCTTCCTATAATAGTAAAATCATCCAAACTTTGCTAAATTTGGTTTAAAGATAATTATTTTAGTAAGGTTTGGATAAAGCATCTATGTCAACTAAATCAACCTATTAATAGCATGAAACTACTCATTTCATCACAACGTAAAACTCAATTCTAGTGCACGTATAATATCAACTTATGCATGGTTAAGCTTCAATCAGTTTAGCATGCAACATATCCACAGTTCATAAATTAACACCAAATCTCAAAGTAAATCATCATGTTGAGCTAGACTGTCTAACCCACACAAGCACACAACTGAATAAAAGAGATTTTTCTTTTAATTTTTTTCTAACTAAAACAAAAACATAAAAAAATACGAAAAACAAAAATTAATTTTAATTTTTTCCACTTCCAAACTTAAAATCGATATTGTCCTCAAAGTCATAAAGTATAAACAAGCACATAAAGGGATGGGGAAGAAAAGGAAGAAGGGACTTCCCAAATTTTTTGTTGAATGTGTAAGGCCCTATGTGTGACGACTAGGCAAATTTTTTATTATACTTTTCCCTTGGTTTATGTTGATTTGAGTGTTCCGCAACATCATATTCCTGCATATAGCAATTCAAATCAAACATTAAAATTCAAAAATCGTGATACATGTGTTACTTAATCCAAACAATCAAAATGCCAACAATAAATTAAATGGCCTAAGGGGAGTATTAAGGATGGTGATACCCTACAAATTAAAACGTGCCTAAATCTAATGCAACCTAGTAATCAAAACAAATCTATATGCTATGCGAAGCAGAAAGCAAAATAAATAAAAGAGTTAGAAGTTGGGTTGCCTCCCAATCAGCGCTTAATTTATAGTCTTTAGCTAGATTGTTTCAGATCGATCATTTTGGGTCGTGAAGTTGGGTGAGTGACTTCTCTTTATCAAAGTCACCACCCCAATATGCTTTCAACCGCTGCCCATTTACTTTGAAGGTTCATTTTGTCTCGTGAGTCACTTCAACTATCCTATGTGGAAAGACTTGAACAACTATGAATGGACCAGACCATCTAGTGTGCAATTTTCCAGGAAAAAGCTTCAACCTAGAATTGAACAACAATACTTGTTGAATTGGAGTAAACTCACGCCTCTGTGGATATATTTATCATGCATTTTCTTTGTCCTCTCCTTATACAATTTTGCATTTTCATAAGCATCCATCCAAAATTCATCCAACTCATTCAACTATAGCATCTTATCTTTAGCTGTTATCAGGTCCATGTTTAACTGCTTCACTGTCCAATATGCTTGATGCTCCAATTCTACTAGAAGGTGACAAGCTTTTCCGCATACAAGGCGATATGGTGACGTGCCTACTGGTGTTTTGTAGGCAGTCCTGTATGCTCATAATGCATCGTCAATTTTTCGTGACCAATTAGTTCTTAAGCTATTCGCTATCTTCTCGAGAATTCTCTTTAGCTCCCTATTTGAAACTTCCACCTAGCCACTTTTTTAGGGGTGATTAGGGATAGCAACTCGATGTTTCACCCCATATTTCACTAATACTGATTCCAAAAGCCTGTTACAGAAATGTTTACCGCGATCGTTGATGATAGTTCGAGGAGTGCCAAAGCGCGAGAATATGTTCTTCTTCAAAAAATTCATAACCACTCGAGCATCATTAGTTGGTGCTACTACTACTTCTACCCACTTCAATACATAGTCAACTGCCACCAACATGTACTGATTTTTATAAGAAGAAGGAAATGGTCCCATAAACTCGATCTCCCAAACATCAAAGAGCTCCACTTCTAGAATCGAATTCAGAGGCATCTCATTCTTTTTGGAGATCGTCCCTCTACGTTGGCATTGATCACAATGTTTCACATATTCATGTGCATCCTTAAACATTGACGGCCAATAAAACCCTAATTGTAAAACCTTCGTTGTTGTCTTAGAATACCCAAAATGCCCAGCATAAGCAGAAGAGTGGCAACGCTCCAGAATTTTAGAGACCTCTTCATTTGGTACACACCGTCGAATGATTTAATCAGCACCCCTCCTGTATAAGATGGGATCTTCCCAATGATAATACTTCAGCTCTGAAAAGAACTTCTTCCTTTGGTGGTGTGTAAACTCAGGAGGAAGCACATTACAAGCCTAGTAGTTTACTACGTCCGCATACCATGGCCCACTATTAACTACAAAGAAACATTCATCGAGGGAAGAATCTTTTATATTGCCCTCATTTTTCTGTTTTGTCTGTTCAAGTCTTGAAAGATGGTCTGCTACCACATTTTCACATCCCTTCTTGTCTCGAATTTTCGAATCGAACTCTTGAAGAAGGAGTATCCACCGAATCAACCTGGGCTTCACATCCTTCTTAGACATTAGATATTTCAAGGTTGTATGATCTGTGTAGACAATAACCTTTTGTTCCATGAGATATGATCTGAACTTATTGAAGGCAAACACAATGGCCAATAGCTCCTTTTCCGTGGTTGCATAATTCAGCTGTGCATCGATCAAAGTCTTGCTTGCGTAGTAGATAACATGGAGATTTTTATTCTTTCTTTGACCCAATACTGCCCCCACTGCATAATCACTAGTGTCACACATTAGTTCGAATGGCATGTCCCAATCTTGTGTAGCTATAACCGATGTAGAAATTAACTTTTCTTTCAAAGTGTTCAAGGCTGTCAAACATTCTTCAGAAAAGTTGAATGGTGTGTCCTTTCGATTACAGAATGGCTTTGTAATTCTAGAGAAATCCTTAATAAACCTCCTGTAGAACCCTACATGGCCGAGGAAGCTACGTACTTCCTTAACTGAAGTTGGTAGAAGAAGCTTCTTTATCACCTGAATCTTTGCTTTATCTACTTTGGAACCATCTGCTAAAATTTTGTGCCCAAATACTATTCCTTCCTACACTATGAAGCGACACTTTTCTCAATTTAGCACCAAATTCATTTCTTCACAATGCTGTAAGACCATTCCCAAATTTGAGAGGCAATTTTCAAATGATGAACCAAACACTGAAAAGTCGTCCATGAAGACTTCAATAATTTTCTCCATCATATTTGAAAAAATTTCCATCATGCATCGCTGAAAAATGTCAGGGGCATTACACAACCCTAATGGCATCCTTCTGTGTGCAAAAGTACCATAAGGGCATGTAAATGTAGCCTTCTCCTGATCTTCTGGAGCTAATGCAATCTGATTGTAACCTGAGTACCCATCCAAAAAATAGTAGTGTGAATGTCCAGCTAGTCTCTCCAATATCTTATCGATAAAGGGCAAAGAAAAGTGATCTTTTCTAGTTGCATTGTTCAATTTTCTGTAGTCTATACATACTCTCCATCCTGCGACTGGTCTTGTCGGTATCAACTCATTGTTCTCATTCTTTACCATAGTAATACCTCATTTCTTTGGAACAACATGGATTGGACTAACTCACTTGCTATCAGAAATCGGATAGATGATGCCTACAACAAGGAGTTTCAATATCTCTATTCGCACAACGTCCTTCATGGTGGGGTTAAATCTACGTTGATTTTCCACTGTTGGCTTATACTGTAATGCTCCGAAAATTTTATTTTATTTATGATTAATCATTATTGTCTTGGCTTTGGGGAGGGGATTACGTGTCTTAGTTCAAGTATAATGTTTGGGGGATTTAATTGTCTTGAATTCCACCTCATTTGATAGATCATGCACATGTATTTTAAGGGAGCAAAACTTGCCTTAGTGCTAGAATATCATTCAACCTCCCATAATAAATATTATAGTTAATCAATAATTATAGAAAATTTTGGGGATCATTACCTAGAAATATCAATTTAATGTGCATATGCATGTGACTTGTAATACTTTTACATTTACGACTGGGTAGTTTGTAATTAACAATGCCCTTAAATATCTTCTTTCATATTAAGTAAACATCTTTCAAATTGCTAGACAAATGGTAAGACACGATTTGGGCCTCTGACAAATATTCTACGTCCCCATCAAAGTTAATTATTTTGGGTATATAGTCCAATTAAGCTTATAATACATTATATAATTATTTAACTTCAATAATTCCCCTGGAAAATTTTATGGACCCGTCTGCCAACTGCAATGAGATCGATGTTGTCTTCGCCTTTCCCAAGTTTAATTTTCTAAAAATATAATAAGGCATGAGGTTAATACTAGCTCCTAAATCACAGAGAACTTTATCAAATTTCATGCTACCAATAGTGCAAGGGATAGTAAAACTCCCTAGGTCCTTTATTTTAGGTGGTAGCTTATTCTGTAAGATGGCACTGCATTCTTCATTCAGCATCACTGTCCCCAAATCCTTGAGCTTCTTTGTATTTGTGAGTATTTCTTTCATAAATTTCGCATAGCTAGGCATTTGTACAAGTGCATCCAAAGGATCCTCAACCCTAGTAGGTACTTTCTCTTATGTAGCAACCGGCCTTTTCAGATTTATTTCAGGTAGCTGTACCCCCCTGCGAGTAGTTATAGCCTTTGATTCTCCAAATTTTTTATGGCAGCACCCTGAATTTGCAAGCTCTTATCCATTCTCTGCATGTGTTGAGTGGATATTTCTGCTAACTTAGTCACAAGATCTTCTAAGGAAGACTTCTTCATATTCTGTTGAAATCCGGGTGGTGTGGTCTGTTGTGGCGCGATGCGAGCTCTCTGATTATTACTCCATTAAAAATCTGGCTGGTTTCTCCAGCCTGGGTAATATGTGTTAGGATTTGGATTGTGTTGTTGCCATAGAAAATTCTGAGTGTAGGTCACGTCTTCTACTGTCTGAGTAAAAGGAGATCCTACGTTACAATCAACACTTTCGTGGTTCCCTCCACAATGTTTACATTTCGGTCCCATTGTCTAGGCTACACTCATTTGATCGACCTTCTGTGCCAATGATGCCAATTGTGTTGAAAGTGCTGTTACAGAATCAACTTTGAATACCCTAGCAACTTTCTTTCCACTCATTCTTTCAGTACGCCAAAGTGCACTAGTGAATGCCAAATCCTCCATGATTTGGTGGACTTGGTCCGCGGTTCTTTCTGTGATAGAACCATCGCATGTAGAGTCTACGTTAGCCCTGCTAATCGGGTTCAAACCAATGTAGAAGTATTACACTTGAAGCCACTTCTGCAATCTGTGTTGTGGGCATTGGTGAAGTAAACCCTTGTATCGTTCCCAAGCCTCTGAATAGCATTCTGAGTCCATTTGCTAAAAAGTAGTGATCTCATCCATTAGCTTTGCAATCCTTTTCGGTGGGAAATATTTGCTAAGAAATTTCTGACTCAGTTGTTTCCTTGTTGTGATGCTCTGTGGTGGGCAAGTGTCTAATCATTCCCTTGCTGAATCCCTCAATGTGTATGGGAAGAGCCTTAGCCTAATTACTTTGCTTGAAACCTCCGGATACTCAATTGTTGTACACATGTCCAGAAATCTTAATATATGAGCGTTGGGATTCTTTGTAGCTTTTCCGAAAAATTGTAGCGCATTTTGGAACATGTTGATGACTTATGTTCTTAGGTGGAAGTTTGCCTGACCAAACGCCGGATATACGATACTAGACTGGCTTTCCACTATCGGTGGAACCATATACTCTTGCATGAGCCTTGCATTTTCATTGGTTGCAGCTATGTTCGGTTGTGCTATTCCTAGATTAGCTCCGATGGCTATTTGATTCGGATTTTCATTTGCAATATCTTCCTCTTTTTGTTTTTGGTGTGTTTCAAGCTGTTGTCTTGTTCGAAAGTTGAATCTTCGTTCGATTTTTGGGTCAAATTGAGCAAGATCACCAGTTCTCGAACTTCACATACAAAGTCTTGAAAAAGAAAGAAAAAAACACTGTAAAATTTTTCTAAATTAATTAACTAAACTAAAAAATAAAAATAAAATAAAATTCAAATTAAAGTTAAAATTAACTAAACCTAGTCAAAAAATATAGTTCCCCGGCAACGGCGACAAAAATATGGTCGTTTGATCACTCGCAAGTGAACGAGATCGTGAATAGGTAATAAAGTGTTGTGTAGAGTGTCGAACCCACAAGGACTATATGTTTGATCGAGTTAAAGCTAATAATTCCTCTAATCGAATAGCAAGGTCGAGTTGTAACTAACACTATTAAATCTATCAATTATATAGAAAGCAAAATAAATTTTTATCAAATTTGCGAGAAGTATTGCTAAGATGTGGAATCCTCCTTGCTCCTCCATTTTAGTTCGATAATTTAAACTGACAATTTGAAATCATGCTTGTTGGTCAATGTTTCTATTTTATTTAAAAGTCTATCTTGATAGCAATTAAATCTAATCCTACACGTGATTTTCCTATATCTCTATGAAAAATACGAATGTATAAAAAAGCATAAACGAGCTAGAACATCTTAACAACCATGTGAAGCATAGAGATATATTTTTATCCTCTATCGAACCTCACAACGTTTATTATTACAAGCTAACGATCTTATTATCTCTCTCGATGACGATAAAATCCACAAACATTTCAATTATTGGCCAAGTAATTGAAAAGCAAGTTAAACCATAATAAACACCCAAACAATTAAGCGAATTTAACGTCAATTTAATCTATTCGAACTAATAACTTCATAACAAGAGTTCATCACATCTTATCACTAGAAAAATTAGCCACACATATTGTCGAAATTAAATAAATAAAGTTGGAACAACATCGCCGTGTAATTGACAGAAGGTGAATGATTTCCAAATTCCTTCCAAAGCTGCCACCTCAATCTGCGTCGGTTCCAAATTAATTCATGCAATCAGCCACCAATTTGTATATATTTTTCAGCGCTTTTCTTCTATGTTTTTCTCCAGCCAACTGCTGACTTTATTTGCAGCAACCAACTGAAAATTTTGACTCCAAAATAACTCGCCAAATCAGCCGAAATCGCTCTCAGTTTCTGCCACTTTTCTCCACAAGCTTCCGCTTTTTATCCTTCAATTTTTGTCCCCTCACCGTCCGTTTTCTATTGGCATTTATATATAATTTCAACAACAGCCTACTTTTTTGTATTCCAATTCCCACCAACTCGGCTTTTGTTTTGTGCCTAATCTAATAATCTTGGCTGCTCCTCTCTGCGTGTATGTGTATATATATCAACTCCAGGAGGATATTATCTATGTATATAAAATCAATTCCGGCCGCCTATATACGTGTTCAATAATCAGTCCCCAAATTGGCTGCTAATGCTTGATTTTATAATCCTCACAGCAACTTTAATGCTTTAACTTGTGCAAATTCCAGGCCCCTTTTTATCAAATTCAGCCGCTCAATTGTGTTGGTAATCCAATGTTTTCCCTTAGCCGGCTCTCTCTACGTGTATAATCTCCCTCAACTCCTTTTCTTTTAGCCTCCCTTGCTCCAAGAAAACTGCCGTCTTCTATGTATATATATTCATGCTGGAAACCCTTTTGAATTTGGATCAAAACAAAGTCCACAAATTAGGCCCATTGAATCCTTTATTTTCTTCAAGTCCTCGCTTATTTTAAAATCATACAATTCAATACTTGAGCCAATTTAGTCCTTATGCTTTGGAATTTGTCATTTCTTTGCCGATTTTTGCTTCCTTCCTTCGATTCCTTTTTATTCATAGAATTTACCTATTAAACATATAAAATAGAAAAATTTAGGGTATAATTTGTCAAAAGAACTATCAAATATTATTATTTAAGAGCCCGAATAAGTGTATCAAATATACTTATCAAACACCCCCAAATTTAAGCATTTGTCTGTTCTCAAATAAAACTATAACCTAAATAATAACAAACACACAAGCGTGCAATGGTTGGATAGCCTAGATTCTAAATTCAAAATTTGAGATTACCGTATTAAATTCACAAATCGTTTCAAAGTCACAATACCAAACCAATATCCACTCTTCCAATGTAAAATCGACATGTGTGTGTAACGAATTAAGTGAACATTAATGAATTCATAAGTTATTCCAAATCCCAATCCTTTGTGGTCAAATATATCCTTTCATCACTCGTAAAGTTCACACACCCCCAAACTTGTTCTTTTCACTCATTCCTCAGCATGTGATCTAAAGTTGAATTATTCATCATTATCCTCACCATCTCTAGTTTAGGTGACATCACTAATTGCAAGTCAACACATCAATGAACGAGGATTCTCCAATTATTTGATTGCTTCGACTGCCCAGACTCAACTAAGCTAATTATCTTTCATTGAAAGTCAAATTCCGTCGAACAAGTGTTAGGACTTAAAAATGCATTTAGTGAAATTTATTATTATTATTATTGTTATTATTATTATTATTATTATTTTATTTTTTTTGCACTCCCCCTTAAATTTTCTAGATGACCCATGTAACAGGCTTTAGGCCGATGACTCTCAAGTCAGACGACTTTATGGCACCAGATTTTTAAACACCCTTACGGACTTAATAACCCGATTCATAAAGGCGTTGAGGAGAACAATTATTATTTTTTCTTTAAGGGCAACTTCATCTCTGATTACTTTCTAAATGACCCATTTAGCGAGTTTTAGGCCGATGACTCCCAAGTCAAATGACTTTAGGGCATTAGGTTTTAAGATACTCTTGCAGTTGCAGGCTTAATTGCTCGAGTCATAAAGGCTTCAAAGAGAAGTTCTAAATTTTAAAATATATACCTTGATTAGTGTAATGTCCTTTATCATACACCTATTCAAGAAAACTAACCTCCAACTTAAGACTTTCACCCAATTTTATCATATTAGTCTAGGACAATCCACACAATACGTTTTTTTTTCACACAAGGAATCCATATTCACATCCGCATCTTCTTGTAATAGTAAAATCATCCAAGCTGTGCAAAATTTGGTTTAAGGATAATTATTTTAGTATGGTTTGGATAAAGCATCTATGTCAACTAAATCAACCTATCAATAGCATGAAACTACTCATTTCATTACAACGTCAAACTCAATTCTAGTGCACGTATAATATCAAGCTTCAATCAGTTTAGCATGCAACATATCCACAGTTCATAAATTAACATCAAATCTCAAAGTAAATCATCATGTTGAGCTAGACTGTCTAACCCACACAAGCACACAACTGAATAAAAGAGATTTTTCTTTTAATTTTTTTCTTTTTTTTTCTAACTAAAAGAAACACACAAAAGCATAAAAAAATACGAAAAACAAAAATTAATTTTAATTTTTTTCCACCTCCAAACTTAAAATCGATATTGTCCTCAAAGTCATAAAGTATAAACAAGTACATAAAGGGATAGGGAAGAAAAGGAAGAAGGGACTTCCCAAATTTTTTGTTGAATGTGTAAGGCCTTATATGTGATGACTAGGCAAAATTTTCATTGTACTTTTCCCTTGGTTTATGTTGGTTTGAGTGTTCCGCGACATCATATTCCTGCATATAGCAATTCAAATCAAACATTAAAATTCAAAAATCGTGAAACATGTGTTACTTAATCCAAACAATCAAAATACCAACAATAAATTAAATGGCCTAAGGGGAGTATTAAGAATGGTGATACCCTACAAATTAAAACGTACCTAAATCTAATGCAACCTAGTAATCAAAACAAATCTATATGCTATGCGAAGCAGAAAGCAAAATAAATAAAAGGGTTAGAAGTTGGGTTGCCTCCCAATCAGTACTTAATTTATAGTCTTTAGCTAGATTGTTTCAGATCGATCATTTTGGGTCGTGAAGTTGGGTGAGTGACTTCTCTTTATCAAAGTCACCACCCCAATATGCTTTCAACCGCTGCCCATTTACTTTGAAGGTTCATTTTGTCTCGTGAGTCACTTCAACTATCCTATGTGGAAAGACTTGAACAACTATGAATGGACCAGACCATCTAGTGTGCAATTTTCCAGGAAAAAGCTTCAACCTAGAATTGAACAACAATACTTGTTGAATTGGAGTAAACTCACGCCTCTGTGGATATATTTATCATGCATTTTCTTTGTCCTCTCCTTATACAATTTTGCATTTTCATAAGCATCCATCCAAAATTCATCCAACTCATTCAACTATAGCATCATCTTATCTTTAGCTGTTGTCAGGTCCATGTTTAACTGCTTCACTGTCCAATATGCTTGATGCTCCAATTCTACTAGAAGGTGACAAGCTTTTCCGCATACAAGGCGATATGGTGACGTGTCTACTGGTGTTTTGTAGGCAGTCCTGTATGCCCATAATGCAATCGTCAATTTTTCGTGACCAATCAGTTCTTAAGCTATTCGCTATCTTCTCGAGAATTCTCTTTAGCTCCCTATTTGACACTTCCACCTAGCCACTTTTTTAGGAGTGATAAGGGATAACAACTCGATGTTTCACCCCTTATTTCGCTAATACTAATTTCAAAAGCCTATTACAGAAATGTTTACCGCGATCGTTGATGATAGTTCGAGGAGTGCCAAAGCGCGAGAATATGTTCTTCTTCAAAAAATTCACAACCACTCGAGCATCATTAGTTGGTGCTACTACTACTTCTACCCATTTCGATACATAGTCAACTGCCACCAACGTGTACTGATTTTTATAAGAAGAAGGAAATGGTCCCATAAACTCGATCCCCCAAACATCAAAGAGCTCTACTTCTAGAATCGAATTCAGAGGCATCTCATTCTTTTTGGAGATCGTCCCTGTACGTTGGCATTGATCACAGTATTTCACATATTCATGTGCATCCTTAAACAGTGATGGCCAATAAAACCCTAATTGTAAAACCTTCGCTGTTGTCTTAGAATACCCAAAATGCCCAGCATAAGCAGAAGAGTGGCAACGCTCTAGAATTTTAGAGACCTCTTCATTTGGTACACACTGTCGAATGATTTAATCAGCACTGCCATGTATAAGATGGGATCTTCCCAATGATAATACTTCAGCTCTGAAAAGAACTTCTTCCTTTAGTGGTATATAAGCTCAGGAGGAAGCACATTACAAGCCAAGCAGTTTACTATGTCCGCATACCATGGCCCACTATCAACTACAAAGATACATTCATCGAGGGAAGAATCTTTTATATCGCCCTCATTTTTTGTTTTGTCTGTTCAAGTCTTGAAAGATGGTCTGCTACCACATTTTCACATCTCTTCTTGTCTCGAATTTCCAAATCGAACTCTTGAAGAAGGAGTATCCACCGAATCAACCTGGGCTTCACATCATTCTTAAACATTAGATATTTCAAGGCCGTATGATCTGTGTAGACAATAACCTTTTGTCCCATGAGATATGATCTGAACTTATTGAAGGCAAACACAATGGTCAATAGCTCCTTTTCTGTGGTTGCATAATTCAGCTGTGCATCGATTAAAGTCTTGCTTGCGTAGTAGATAACATGGAGATTTTTATTCTTTCTTTGACCCAATACTGTCCCCACTGCATAATCACTAGTGTCACACATTAGCTCGAATGGCATGTCCCAATCTGATGTAGCTATAACCGATGCAGAAATTAACTTTTCTTTCAGAGTGTTCAAGGCTGTCAAACATTCTTCTGAAAAGTTGAATGGTGTGTCCTTTTCATTACAGAACGGCTTTGTGATTTTAGAGAAATCCTTAATAAACCTCCTGTAGAACCCTACATGGCTGAGGAAGCTACGTACTCCCTTAACTAAAGTTGGTAGAAGAAGCTTTCTATCACCTGAATATTTGCTTTATCCACTTCGGAACCATCTGCTAAAATTTTGTGCCCAAGTACTATTCCTTCCTGTACCATGAAGCGACACTTTTCTCAGTTTAGCACGAAATTCATTTCTTCACAATGTTGTAAGACTATTCCCAAATTTGAGAGGCAATTTTCAAATGATGAACCAAACACTGAAAAGTCGTCCATGAAGACTTCAATAATTTTCTCCATCATATCTGAAAAAATTTCTATCATACATCGCTGAAATATGGCAGGGGCATTACACAACCCTAATGGCGTCCTTTTGTGTGCAAAAGTACCATAAGGGCATGTAAATGTAATCTTCTCCTGATCTTCTGGAGCTAATGCAATCTGATTGTAACCTGAGTACCCATCCAAAAAATAGTAGTGTGAATGTCCAGCTAGTCTCTCCAATATCTTATCGATAAAGGGCAAAGAAAAGTGATCTTTTCTAGTTGCATTGTTCAATTTTCTGTAGTCTGTACATACTCTCCATCCCGTGACTGGTCTTGTTGGTATCAACTCATTGTTCTCATTCTTTACCATAGTAATACCTCATTTCTTTGGAGCAACATGGATTGGACTAACTCACTTGCTATCAGAAATCAGATAGATGATGCCTGCATCAAGGAGTTTCAATATCTCTATTCGCATAACGTCCTTCATGGTGGGGTTAAATCTACGTTGATTTTCCACTGTTGGCTTATACTCTTCTTCCATCAAGATTTTGTGCATGCATATCGATGGACTGATTCCTCTGATATCTGCTATAGACCACCCAATGGCTATTTTGTGTTCCCTTAAGACCCTTTGTAATCATTGTTTTTCTAACTCTGTCATCTCTTTTGCAATAATCACATGGAGTGTAGACGACTTTCCTAAATATGCATACCTCAGATGTGATGGCAATTGCTTGAGCTCAAGAATTGGTGCTTTCTGAACAGAAGGTAGTGGTCTACTTGGTCCTGAACCAAGTTCCTCAAACTGTCTTCTCCTGATGGGTGGAGCGAATTCCATAATGTAAGCGATCTGACTTATCTCTTCAATTGTTGATGTTTTATCTCGTGAGTGCACAAGAAGATTCTCCAAGTGGTCTTGTGGATGCTTAAGAATGAAAGTCTTTTCCACAGTCAAATCCACCATATCAATGTGCAGATAGTTATCTAATTCTGTAGGATATTTGATAGCACTGAAAACGTTGAATGTCACATGCTCATCATTTAATCACAACATCAATTGTCCTTTCTGAACATCTATTAACGCTCGACACGTTGCAATGAACGGTCTTCCCAATGTCAATGGCTCATCTTTATCCTCTTCAGCCATATCTAGAAAGATGAAATCCGTAGGATAGCTAAATTTATCGACCTTCACCAATATGTCTTCAATAATTCCCCTGGAAAATTTTATGGACCCGTCTGCCAACTACAATGAGATCGATGTTGCCTTCGCCTCTCCCAAGTTTAATTTTCTGAAAATTGAATAAGGCATGAGATTAATACTAGCTCCTAAATCACAGAGAACTTTATCAAATTTCATGTTACCAATAGTGCAAAGGATAGTAAAACTCTCTAGGTCCTTTATTTTAGGTGGTAGCTTATTCTGTAAGATGGCACTGCATTCTTCATTCAGCATCACTGTCCCCAAATCCTCGAGCTTCTTTGTATTTGTGAGTATTTCTTTCATAAATTCCGCATAGCTAAGCATTTGTACAAGTGCATCCACAAATGGTATATTGATCTGCAACTTTTTGAATACCTCAAGAAACTTCAAAAATTGCTTGTCCAGCTTATGCTTCTATAGCTTATGTAGGAATGGGAGTGGTTGAACCATTTTTTTGGTAGGAGCGGGTTCCTTAACCTTTGGATTCTCTGGTACTTCTTCTTATTCTTTGTTCGGTGTAGATTTTTCCAAAGGATCCTCAACCCTAGTAGGTACCTTCTCTTGTGTAGCAACTGGCATTTTCAGATTTATTTCAAGTAGCTGTACTCTGCTGTGAGTAGTTATAGCCTTTGATTCTCCAAATTTTTTATGGCAGCGCCCTGAATTTGCAAGCTCTTATCCATTCTCTGCATGTGTTGAGTGGATATTTCTGCTAACTTAGTCACAAGATCTTCTAAGGAAGACTTCTTCTTATTCTGTTGAAATCCAGGTGGTGTGGTTTGCTGTGGCACGATGTGAGCTCCCTGATTATTACTCCATTGAAAACCTGGGTGGTTTCTCCAGCCTGGGTAATATGTGTTAGGATTTGGATTGTGTTGTTGCCATAGAAAATTCTGAGTGTAAGTCACGTCTTCTACTGTTTGAGTAAAAGGAGATCCTATGTTGCAATTAAAACTTTCGTGGTTCCCTCCACAATGTTTACATTTCGGTCCCATTGTCTAGGCTACACTCATTTGATCTACCTTCTGTGCCAATGATGCTAATTGTGTTGAAAGTGCTGTTATAGAATCAACTTTGAATACCCCAGCAGCTTTCTTTCCACTCGTTCTTTCAGTACGCCAAGGTGCACTGGTGAATGCCAATCCTCCATGATTTGGTGGACTTGGTCCGCGGTTCTTTCTGTGATAGAACCATTGCATGTAGAGTCTACCTTAGCCCTGCTAATCGGGTTCAAACCAATGTAGAAGTATTGCACTTGAAGCCACTTCTGCAATCCGTGTTGTGGGCATTGGCGAAGTAAACCCTTGTATCATTCCCAAGCCTCTGAATAGCATTTTGAGTCCATTTGCTGAAAAGTAGTGATCTCGTCCATTAGCTTTGCAATCCTTTTCGGTGGGAAATATTTGCTAAGAAATTTTTGACTCAATTGTTTCCTTGTTGTGATGCTCTGTGGTGGACAAGTGCCTAATTACTTTGCTTGAAACCTTCGGATATTCAATTGTTGTACACATGTCCAGAAATCTTGATATATGAGCGTTGGGATTCTCTGTAGCTTTTCCAAAAAATTGTAGCGCATTTTGGAACATGTTGATGACATATGTTCTCAGGTGGAAGTTTGCCTGACCAAACGCCGGATATACGATACTAAACTGGCTTTCCACTATCGGTGGAACCATATACTCTTGCATGAGCCTTGCATTTTCATTGGTTGCAGCTATGTTCGGTTGTGCTATTCCTAGATTAGCCCCGATGGCTATTTGATTCGGATTTTCATTTGCAATATCTTCCTCTTTTTGTTTTTGGTGTGTTTCAAGCTGTTGTCTTCTTCGAAAGTTGAATGTTCGTTCGATTTTTGGGTCAAATTGAGCAAGATCACCAGTTCTCGAACCTTGCATACAAAGTCTTGAAAAAGAAAGAAAAAAACACTGTAAAAATTTTCTAAATTAATTAACTAAACTAAAAATAAAATTCAGATTAAAGTTAAAATTAACTAAACCTAGTCAAAAAATATAGTTCCCCGGCAACGGCGACAAAAACATGGTCGTTTGATCACTCGCAAGTGAACAAGATCGTGAACAGGTAATAAAGTGTTGTATAGAGTGTCGAACCCACAAGGACTATATGTTTGATCGAGTTAAAGCTAGTAATTCCCCTAATCGAATAGCAAGGTCAAGTTGTAACTAACACTATTAAATCTATCAATTATATAGAAAGCAAAATAAATTTTTATCAAATTTGCGAGAAGTATTGCTAAGATGTGGAATCCTCCTTGCTCCTCCATTTTAGTTCGATAATTTAAACTGAAAATTTGAAATCATGCTTGCTGGTCTATATTTCTATTTTATTTAAAAGCCTATCTTGATAGCAATTAAATCTAATCCTACACGTGATTTTCCTAGATCTCTATGAAAAATACGAATGTATAAAAAAGCATAAACGAGCTAGAACATCTTAACAACCATGTGAAGCATAGAGATATATCTTTATCCTCTATCGAACCTCACAACGTTTATTATTACAAGCTAACGATCCTATTATTTCTCTCGATGACAATAAAATCCACAAACATTTCAATTATTGGCCAAGTAATTGAAAAGCAAGTTAAACCATAATAAACACCCAAACAATTAAGCGAATTTAACGTCAATTTAATCTATTCGAACTAATAACTTCATAACAAGAGTTCACACAGAAGTTTCACTTAGAAAACGAATCCAATCAGAGATTGGATGTTCACGAAGAAGAAGAAGGGTTTTGGAAGGATCTCGAATCTCAGGCAGCTGCTCAAGAAAAAGAAAAATGACGTTCCAACTGATTAGGGCAAGGGGTGGATTTATTTATACCCACAAGAGGCAGCCATTGATCAAAGTTTCATCCAACGGTCAGGGGCTCCCAAGAGAAACTGAAGAAAGCGTGTTTCTGGCTGCGTTAAAAACGCCACGCCATAGAAACATGCTTTTAAACCTATTTTGGGCCAGGGTGGATCGGGTCAAGTTATTGGGCAAGAGCCTAATAATTTGTAAAACTAGTAATTTGGGCTTTAGCCCATTTTTGTCATCACAGTCCCTAAAAAAAAAGGCCATTGAGCATCACAGCCCAATATGTATTTTGGAGGGGATTTGCAAATTATTTCCATGGAAAGGATATGATATGTTATTTTCTCTAATTTCCTCCCTTTACCATGAAGCGTCAGTTATTTTATCCTTCCAATTAGCTAACAGTCACATGAATAGATACTTGGAAGCCAGTCATGACTATAAAGGTTATTATTACAGGCACAGATGCTTACCTTCATTTGTCGCGGCTAGGAGATTCTCAAGAACCTTTGCCTTGATAGCATGTTTGATAAAGCCAATTTTACATTATCATACTATTACTAAAGAAAATGAAGCAACCATTTCCTAGTACAGTGTACTGTCCAATTTTATCCAATATCTGAGTTCAAACATTTAAATCCTAATTGTAAGTGAATCATATTGCTGTTCTTCATTATCAATCGGCTTATATAATTAATGTTTTTAAGTTAACGGTGTGCACTGTGCAATTTGTAATTTGTAAAGACAACTAAACAGTATGCTATTCTA
>NW_019264430.1:101395-253578 GCF_002742605.1 Olea europaea var. sylvestris | reverse complement strand
AATACAGAAGTTCAATTCAATGGAACAAAATACTATCCTCTTTTATTATTTATTATTTATTAGTTTTAGATTTATATCTCCTAAAGCTTCTTTTCGTTCATCGTCTTGCACGAGTGAGCTAGAGAGCTAGACACAATGGCATCGAATGAATGAGCATCTCCTATGGGGCTGTAGTTGCTTAAAAATATTATCACAAAAATAAAATAAATAACGTTTATAGAAATTCCTTCTTAATGCTCATCAAGCTAACATATCTACAATTTCGTTTAAATACAGAAGTTCAATTCAATGGAACAAAATACTATCCTCTTTTATTATTTATTATTTATTAGTTTTAGATTTATATCTCCTAGAGCTTCTTTTCGTTCATCGTCTTGCACGAGTGAGCTAGAGAGCTAGACACAATGGCGTATCCAGCACTTGATGAGCCCCGCAGGAAACACTTTTTTTTTTTAAATTTGGAATAGATAAATTTTTAGCTTATGTTACTAATAATTCTTCTTTTTTTCAAGTGCCTCTTTTGGCTAAAATGGTTAGACCTTATATTTACGTATTGCAAATCTCAGGTTCAAATCCCTTCACAACCAATTGTGCGAATTTTTTAGTTTTTGACTCTTGACACTGAATTGAACAAAATAATATATATCACATTTACTGAGTTTAATGAAATTATAAAGATTTGAAATCGTGCTCTTCCTTTAAATTATACAAAAGTTGGCAACAATGTCATTTGGTGAATACTATTTATTCTTATAACATAATTATATATATTCAATATGAACAAAATAATTGTTATATTTAAATTCTAGACCTTGTTTTATTTTCATTTATTTTAAAATATATCTTTATCTATCTTATTTTTAATCATATATTCTTCAATAAAATAATATTACACGCAAATTCGAAACTTTCCCTTATTTTTAACCATACGTACTCCATGAAATCACTATTTCAAAATACATTTTTTGCTAACAAAAAAAGGACATCAAACATGCTCTTAATACTTTACTGAGGGTGACGGTCGAAGTTCGACAATCGCTCATGTTGACTAAAAATCCTGAATTCATCACTGACTAGACAACGTCTTTCACGAGTTAGCTTAATGAGGTTCAATATCAAAGGACAAAATGTGATAGTATCTATACGAATAATTTTTTAAAAATCAAATTTGTTTTTTAAATATTTTATTTTTTGATAACTTTTTCCTTCGTTGATTAACACTATTAAAAATTTAAAATTTTTTCTGACAGTATTAATAACAATAGGTCCTTAAGTTACTTTATTGGTCCAACTTTCCAAGTAATACATAAGATACTTTAGTGTAGGATCGGTCCTGTGATTGTCGAGGTCCGAGACGAAATTCAAAAATTAAACCCCCCAAAATCAACATAAATGTAAAATTCAACGTGTATTACACAATATATTGCTAACTTAAAACAACATTAGAATAACAAACAAATATCTCAATCATCTCACAATTAATAAAAAAAAAACTATTTTCCTTTTTCTTCCTTTAATATAAAAAAGAATTCCTTTAATATAAAAAAAAAAAATCCCTTTTCGGCCAAAATAGACCCTTGTGGTTTTGAGCTTGAGGCACAGGCCTCGTTGCCTGGCCACAGGACCGATCCTGCTTTAGTGGTTCAAGCCGATCATTCTTGATGAGGAGTAACCAAACATTGTATTTGTCGGCCAAGAGTTCAATTGCAGAAGTTTGTATGACCGAAACTTCATTTTATTCAAACTGGAACAGCAAAAGTTTACCTTCTACGTTGGAAAAACTAACTTGTACTTGACAACATTAATATGAACATAACATGCATGAATGTACGCAGAAAGAAACAGAACACGATTCACAGTTCTTCATCCCGAATTTGACCAGCAATACTGTCCTTTACTTCACGTGATTTCTCCTTGGCAGCCTCAAGGTTGGATGCAACAGTGTCCTTGGCTGATTCCAAAGTTTCTTCGGCCTTTGATTTGGCCGCTTCATACCCCTCTTTTGCCTTCTCCCTGGCCCAACTCAAATGCTCTTCGGCTTCTTTTTTCTTGGTTTCATCCACTGCTGTCTTCCCCATTTCAGAGGCTACTCCCTTTGCTTTCTCAGCCGCTTTCTCTTGTGTCTGGCTGGTTTTCTCATAAGCTTCCTTGCCCTTCCGCTCTGCCTGCTCCACAGTCTCATATGCTTTGTCTTTAGCCTCTGTTGCCTTTTCGGAGGCATAACTAGCCTTCTCCTTGGCTGCATTCTTTGCCTGCTCTGCAGCCTCATATGCTTTATCCTTAGCCTCTGTTGCCTTGTCGGCTGGTATATCCTTGGCATAAGTAGCCTTCTCCTTCGCTGCATTCTTTGCCTGCTCCGCGTTCTCATACGCCTCGTCCTTGGCCCCTGTTGCCTTGTTGGCCATTGTATCCTTGGCATGAGTAGTCTTCTCCTTTGCAGCCTCTGCAGTTTCATATGCTTTATCTTTGACCTCTGCTGCCTTGTCGGCTATAATATCCTTGGCATAAGTAGCTTTCTCCTTTGCTACATTCTTTATATCCCCAGCTTTCTCGGCACCGTGTTGTCCCGCTCCTGATCATGTATTTTAGATGGAAAAGATAAACTAGTTAAGTTGGAAGATAATAGCTTAGGTTGCACAGAGCTTGAATTTTTTTCAAAATAGATTCCCATTAATCACTTTCTCTTTCTGCAGCTTAAAATCTACCAAAAATTATTTCCTAACGTTCGATTACAAGTCACCGAAAAATTTCTATATAATGTTTCATGAAACCACAGATTTTTAAATTTTAAGACATGCTAACACCGACAATATATGTCATAAATTTCCTTGTAACTTAATTACTTACCTTTAGCTGTTTCGGTGACCTTATCTTTGCTCCTTTTCGCAGCATCTATGGATGCATCAGAGATTCTCTCAGCAGTATCCTTTGCCTCTTCAGCCTTTAGCCCTAACCCTTCAGATATTTTCTCTTTGGCCCAATCAGTCCACGATTCCGAACTGTCCTTAGCTTCCTTGGCATTTTCCGCTTTCTTATCTCCAGCATTTTTAGACTTTACTTTGGAAACATCAAATTTGTCGTCGCAACCAGTGGCAGCAGCGCCTCCTAGCAGCACCACCACCAGTACAAGTGCAAAAACTTGATTGATTCTGGAAGCCATAATTGATATAATGAACGCCTATATATTTGTTGGAAATTAAGCCTGCGTCTTGGCAAAACGAAGAGAGATTTCTATTCCGATTATCGTTTCTGCAAACGTTAAAAGAATGAATATTATGCTCCAGTGGAGAAACCGCTTTTGTAATGAAGGTTAAAAAAAAAGGAGCTATACGTAGGTAATGGGACGAGTGGCGTGAGACGTGGCGAACATGCATGGCTTGTACGTTCCTGGAATTCCACGCGAGTGATATGCTGGTAGTCGATCTTCCCACGTCTACGCTTTTCATCTAATGCGCTCTTGGTACAATGGCATCACATCTGTGGTCCGGTTTTCAGACGAGAATCAATTGATATTTGCTCGGTCAGATCAAATTCTATATTTTTTAGTCGAATTCATGGAATCGTCTTCTGAAATATTGTAAGATAATAAATTAATATTTAACATTTTTTTTTATCAATTTTTTTTAACACTTCGGTCTCCAGCCATGATTAAGAATCGGGCTTCCTATAACATGAAACAAACGATAAAGTCTTCGAGACAATATAAGCGTGGTGCGTAAATGGAGCCAATTCATCCCTTCCAAGTCTTAATGCTGTTTAAAGTCCATATTTGAGCACCATTCTTTAAAAATTCATTTTTCTTCAAAATTATAATATCAATATATTCTTTCAATAAAATAATTTTACATGTAAATCAAAATTTTTTTTCTCACTTTTTAATTAAACACTCTAAAATAATCACTATTACAAAATATTTTCCTCCGAAAATGGAACCCAAGCAAATTCTAAAGTTTTGGATGTTGGATGTGAATGCACAATTTTTTTTTGGATCGATAAATGTAAAATTTCATTGATCAAAATTTCATGTACAAGTACATCAAGCATACTCGGGTAAAACAAAACAAATGTTTCATACAATTACTCCGGGCAAACAAAAAGAAAAGATGTACAACAAAAGTCAATGACCCAACACTAAGGACTCAAAATGAATTAAATCATACGAATACAAAGAGAACATAATTTTGTATACGTGTGTCTTAATTCATCTCACAATACAATCCAAGTGTGGTCTAAGGTCTTCAAAGATCTTTCTATTTCTAGCTAACCAAATGTAATAACGGTACTTGCAAGAGCGATCCTCTCGGCCTTGCTAAGCCACGATATTCCACAAGCCTCATTTTTTATTCACTTCAACGCACTAACAAGTATAGACATAGATATTCTTATACAAGCCACTATCTGATCCTCCCCCATAAGGACGAAGTGAATGAACATTCAAAGAAAAGGTGTTGGCCTGTTAACGCCATACATCCACAAATAACACAATTTCGGTCAATCTCCAAGTATTGCAATTTATTTTTAGTAAGGAGTTTGGATTGAATCCCTAACCTAAGCATGAATGAGTGCTTCGGTGTAATGCAAGAACTCCAAACATCAGTTGCCCAAATCTTCTTGGTCGAAAATAATCATAAGCCTTACTAGTGCAAATATGCCTTGTCGACCAGGTTGTGAATTTGTCCATTGCTGCTTGAATGAGATTAATATCAGGTTGTGGTGTTGTGTTAGCCTGTAGAGTTGGTAACGGTTCAGTTCGGGATCAGTTCAACCAAAACCGTTACTGAACCACCAATTTTTTAGTCATACCACAATCGCACCATAACCACGTAAGTCAACTCGGTTTGGGTCTTTAATAACTACGAAAATAAATTATTTTTATAGGTCCAACCGTTAAATTAAAAAAAAATTATGAAAAAAAAGTCAATAAAAACAAAAATATAATACCAAGTCAATGTAGCAAACAACATCCCAAATGAAAATACAAATAATATCCCAATTCTCAAATGCAAAATCACGGACTGCCTACTTTATGTCACAAATATTTGGAAAGTACAGATTGGTAGTAGGATATTTTGTACCTGAAAATAATTCACTCGCCTCTATAATATTTCCAACTTATCACAAATCTCCGTAGTCAAGTTCTAATCACTCTCATTGGGCACACTTCCGTACTGAGGCTTTCTTTGCCTTAGATGAGGAAAATAGTTCTTTGTAAAGTAAAGCAGTATGAATCATTAGATACGTGGAGTTCCATCTAGTCTTGCAAATGAGAAGAGGAAGAAAAATACCCCTCTATTTGGGGATGGTGATGGCGAGCAAGAAAGAATATGACAAGTAGAAGATAAAAATTTTGGGTACGCACTGTAGAGACTCGATTGAAGACGGTCGTCGACTAATGTTTTGTTGAATTTGATTCCAATTTTCTTTGTGGTAGAGTTATTACTTAGTGGGTAAGTGGTAACTAGGTTAGGTTACTTAATGGGTTGGTAATGGGCCATAAATTTTGGTCTAGACAAATTATAATAGAAATAATAATGGAAAGTCCAATTGCCCAATTTTTTTAACGGGTAATTGATTCGGGGTGGGTCAACAGCGCAAATACCATACCCACCCCCCTGAACCGGGTCACTAAAATCAAATACTATATCTATCCTATTGCACGATTAGTTCGATTTTTTTTGCCCCATTCGGTTCGATTAACCACGATTTTCGATTTTAATGGTTGGAATTGCCATCCCTATTAGCCTGAATAGCCGCATCCTGCTGACCTACATAGCTTAATTCGGACGAAAATGCTTGTTACTTACTTTGTCCTGACTGGACTGCACAGGCAGTCTTTGTGCATTAATCTGGAAAATTGTAGCAAATTGCAACAATGAATACTTGATTTCTAGCAACTTTTTGAAGAGAGAAGAGTCGTCTTTCTTTGGTGAAACATCCTAAATACTAGCCCCTTTAAGATAAAATTGATTAACCGAACGTATCCAAAGGGTATCCTTTTTTTTATTTTATGAATATTCCAAAGAGATTTTGCAAGTAAAGCTGAATTTCAACTCTTCATGTCCTTCAAACCGAGGCCACCTTCATCTTTCGGTAGGCAATTATCCCTCCAAGCTAGGCTTCTTGGAGCCCCAAAGAAATTTTTGGCGAAGACTAATAATTCTCGAAATAATTTTTGATGGGATAGGAAAATTAGAGAACAAAAAACATTCAACACCTTGAAGAACCGCTCTAATTAGTTCCACCTTACCCGTATAAGATAGAGATGAGCAATTTGAAGCACCAATATAAGTTGTAATTTTGTCAAGAAAATGAGCATAACAACTAAATTTGAGCATCACCGAAGTTAGAGGGATACCCAAATAACAGAATGGCATCGTATCTTTTGGGAAGTTAGTGAGTTCAAGGATATCATCAAGCTCTTGCCCATGATTCCAGTCATAAATATGCTAGATTTTAAAATGTCTATCCTCAAACCTGATGCAAGACCAAAGTTGGAAAGGTAACCCATTAAAATTTACACTGACATAACATCTCCCCTCGCAAAGAACATCAAGTCATCCGCAAAGGGTAAATGAGTAATCTTTAAGGGGCCACATTTAGGGTGATAATTGAATTCACTATCATTAGAGGTAGCCTTAACCATTCTTGAAAAATATTCAAAATAAAGCAGAAACAAGAAGGGTGATAGAGGGTCATCTTGTTGGAGGCCTTTCCCACCTTTGAAAAAGCCATGTATACTCCCATTCAAAGCTACGGAATATGCTGAAGAAGTAACATATTTCATAACCCATTGTATAAATTTCGTAGGAAAGCATAACCCTTCAAGAACTCCTTTTAGAAAATCCCAACTCATCGAATTATAAGCTTTCCCTAGATCAATCTTTAAGAGGCATCTATGAGCAATCCTCTTTCTATTAAATTGTCTCATGATTTCTTGGGCAAGATGGATATTTTTTGTCATACTTCTACCTTCAACAAAAGTGGCTTGTGCTTGGTCCACAATGCTACTCGAAATAGGCCTCAATCTAGAAGTAAGGATTTATTTAATCAATTTGTAGATAACATTACAATAAGATATAGGCCTATAATCCCCAACGTTCAGTGTATGATTTGACTTTGACACCAAAGTAATGATAGCATGATTTATTTGTTTGAGGATGGATCTTGATGAAAAGAATTCCTTTATAGCCTCCACAAAATCATCTTCAATAATACCCATGCTTTTTCAAAAAAGCATGAAGTGTAACCATCTGGCCCTAGAGATTTATCATCTCTAATACCAAAGAGTGCTTCCTTGATCTCTTCACTAGAAATGTCTCAGGTTAGTGAGTTGCCTTGTTCCAAAGATACCAAAGGACCATTATTAAAAACGTCCAACTTAATAGGTTGAACTGAGAAGATTATGCTAAGCAATTTGGTGTAAAAATGGACAAATTCCTGAGCAATCTAGTCTAGTGAAGTAGTATACATCCGATATTCTTTGAGTACAATAGTAATAAAATTCCTTCTTGTGTTCCTTTTCACCACCAAGTGAAAGAATTTTATACCTTATCACTTTGCTTAAGAAAAATACACTTTGCTTGTTGATAATAAAAGCTTTATTCCTCTTCGCATAATCCCATAGCTTTCTTTCTTAATATTCCCACCATAAGTTGGTAGTGCTCTTTCATGGGTTGATCATGAAGCTTGAGTTGGGTAGCCTCCACATCTCCTTTAGCCTTATATGCTCTAGTGGAAATGTGCCCAAAGTGTGAAGCATTAAGCTTCTTTAATGCTCCTTTTAATTTGTGTAACTTCTTGCAAAGTACAAATTGCTTTGTCCCCACCACATCAAAATTCAAGCTTGCTTGAATAAGTCCATAGAAATCCTCATGATTGTCCACATGTTAAAAAATTTGAATGGTTTCCTAGTGCCTACCTCATGATAAAAAATGGATACAATGCATGGAGAGTGTTTGGAAAGGCATCTAGAAGGCAAAAAATTAGCAAGTCTGTATGCACCATTTTGCATCCAAATATCATTCATCATACCCTATGAATTTTGGTCCAAACCGAATTATTAGTCCATGTATAAAGACAACCAATGGAGCGCACATCTGTGGGACCAACATGAAGGCCACAATTAGCAAAATCCTTAATTTCAAAAAGAGTTACCTTCACACCATTGCTTTTCTCATCAAATTCAAGAATGTTGTTGAAATTATCAAGAATCATCCAAGGCAATGAACATTAGCACGAAAATCTATAATGTTTCTCCAAAGCGGCCTTCAGCTAATAATTGTATGAAAAGCATAAACAAAACTAACAAGAAAGGTATATGATGTTAGCTTAGGGTTTAGGGGTAAGGGTTTAGGGATTGGGGTTTGGGTTTTTTTTAGTTGAAGGAGGGCGGTACCTTTGTTAATTTTATTAATATGCCCACACTTGTGGCGGAGGAATACCATGGTTACATGTGAAAAAAATGAAAGCAATAAGTGAGGAAGCACTATTTTCTGTACAAAGAAAGCCAATGATAAAGAGCAAATGTAAAGCAGTAAATAAGAAAGTACTACTTCCCTTACAATAAAAATTAAAGCAACTAAAGAATAAAATGTCAAATTCTAATGTTGGGTAATCCATATCTGTCAATCTGTATGAGTGCCCAAATATGTCGAGGTAGATCAACTGGTCCAAAAACCTGATATTATCGATGATCCCAGCCTTCTGCAATAATAGCATCTGCAACCTGGTTTCCTTCTTTGTAGATGTGCGAAACTATGTCTCTGTTGAAGGATATGATGTCTGTGATCTGTCTGAGTATATCCTAAATAGCCCATGGTCCTCCACCTCTGGTGATGCAGTGGATGGCCGTAATAGAGTCCGACTCTATCCAAATGACTGAAAGTCCAAGTCCTCTGGCCAATAGAATCCCATCCAGTACAACTCTAATCTCGACCTTCAGAATTAAACATGGGTCGTATGATGCTGAGAATACCTTGATGCAGCGTCTAGTATGATCCCTAATGATGCCCTACCACTGTCAAATCCATCCTTGATGTATTCATCAACGTTGATCTTGTACGATCTCACTGATGAAGTGTGCCAAACAACCATAATAGGTGGTGGTGGGGAAGGAAGAGTCACAAAAATGCTAAAGAGTGTTGCAAGTATCAAGTCCCCTTGTCAATGAATAGCTTTACAATGACCTCCCATATGAAGAAAATTAATAGCGCGATAGACCCTCCAAATGATACGTCTGGCCACCAGGTGGATCTTCTTATGCTACGCAGCATTCTTCTCGATCCATAAAAGCCAGAATATCAATAGAGGAATGATAATACGAATGTGTCCATTGCGAACGTACTATCCAGAATACCTCCATTTTTGGAACCTCTGTCCAACCCCCTCTCTTGTTCTTATAGGAATCTGAAAAATATCCCCAAACTGCTGCCATACTTGATCATAGATGTTGATGCCAGTGAAGATATGACTAGTGGTCTCAATCTCAGAGCAGTTCGACAGCGATAGGCCAGCTGACACCCAATCTTCCTCTGAATAACCATATCTATAGGATGAGATCCTACCACAGTCTCCAACAAAAAAATGAGACAATGGTAGGCAAGATGGAGCTCCACAGCAATCGATACAAGTCTTGAGATTGGCGAGCTGAACGAACTAGCTGCCATGCTGATTTGGTAGCAAAGCTGTCATCCGATGTGGCCCTCCAAATAATGAGGTCCAGGAAATCTGCATCTAGAGGTATTAATCCTATATGTTCTGCCTTGTGAGGAGGAAGAACTTGTAATAATCGACCAAAATCCCATCTAGTGTCGTCAAGAAAATCCTATTACATCACAGATGTGTGCTGCCTGTGTGGGAATAGGGATGCCACGTGGACTTGCCCATCCAGCAATCATGCCAAATGAAAATCTGACTGGCTCCAAAGTGCTTGGCAATGTGTGGCTCTGCCCATGGCCATACTGATTTTAACCTCTTTTAGGTGGGAGAAGCTGACTGGGAAACTCCTACGAGTGAAGGGTGTGTTTTCATGCAATACTTGCCCAGTAAGAACTAGGCCCAAAGCGATCTCTAAAAGCGGAACAACTACAAGAGCTTCATGGAGAAAGAATCCACCACATCTTAAAATCTCCTGAAGCCCAGACCACCCTCATTAGTAGGAAGGCAAATTTCCTTCCATTTCCTCCAATATAAACGTCGCGCCTGATACTTAGAATCCCATAGTGATCTTACAAAGATGCTTTCAAGTTTTTTTCAGGATAGCCTTCAGGGGCTGCATGATCTAAAGAAGATGTAGTGGTATGGAAGAAAGTATTGACCTCAACAAGGTAATGTGATTACGCCCAAAGAATAACACGGTAGTTGTAGCTTAACTTTAGGGTGTCGATTCTATAACAAGATGGACGAATTGTTTAAAGGATTTATCGATCTAGGATTTCGTGAATTATGTGAAAATAATGTCAATTGGAATGAGATTTATATCAATATGCGAGATTAGTGAAGCGTCTGAATTTCCTCAATTGGATTGGATCATCAACAACAATAATTCATGGTTTTTTACTCACTTAGAGGTTTTCATCCCAACTCTCTGATCGGATGATTTAACAAGGAAGATTAATCAAATTTCAATTGTAATCCTCGGATCTAGACTTTCGTAAATCATTCCCACACATGTTTGATGGACTAAGATTAAGAATCAACTATATACGTATTCACGTGAAACCCACAAACATACGGGATCGTTGTACAAGTAATAAGATTTGTGAGTTAAGAGTATTGTTCGCACGAGGAATAAGGTCTAATATTTAGTTAAGTAGCTTTTACTAAATTCGAAGTAATATAAAATCAAAAAAGTTGTGATTTGTATGTTTTCTATGCTAATCTTAAACTAAGAAAGCAAATAAAATATTTATATAATATGTGAATATTTGTATTGGAATCGTGAGCCCCTCTATTGTCATTTAATTCAACTCTAATTTATAATTTAGTAAATTCATGCATTCAAGACAATCGATAATCCACTTTTATTTAATATTCTTTCCCAAGATATATTAAACCTATGTTTAACATGACCCAATCCTATTCCCTGTCCGAATTCATATGAAAAATATGCATTGATTCACAGGATTTATCACACATGACTACACTTACCATATATATTATTCCTAACACCTATTGTCCATGTGTTGATTTTACCGCGTTACAGACTTATTGTGAGTATTTCTACACTACAACAAGTAACTTACTATCTAATTGGTGATCGAGTGATTAAATAGTTCAATGGGAATGCAAAATCAATCAAGAAAAAAATCATGAAGTACTAAATTAATTGTCTTGAATTAAAATAAATAAATAATAGGGTTCATCATTCATCCAATATAATAAGAAACTAGCCTAGCATATTAATATATAAATTACAAGAAGAATACTAGAAAAATATCACCCGGATCATGAAAGAATACAAAAGATGTTGATCTTCAAGTCCAAAGTTGAATTCTTCAAAATTTTGATGTAATTGAACTACAATTCCTCGCTATACGTTGATCTTTTCTCTCAAAATATAGTAATTGGCCCCTTTTTCTTGATGAATTTAATGAAACTATTGTGTATGAGGAGGCAAGAGAGAGACCCTTTCATTGCTGCCCATATCTTGTATTTATATGATGAAATTAGGTTAAAATTCACGTCCAAATTTTCTTCCAAAAGAGTTTGAATCAAATAAGGAAAGTTGTCTTCGCGCGCACATAATTTTGTCTTTGCACAGTTTTCAGTATTTTGGTCATAATTTTCTCTTTCAGTGTCGAATTTAGGTGATTTAAAGTGCATTGGAAAGCTAGTTAAAAGAGTTACAATTCTTATAGAAATACAATTTCTTCAATTCACCATCCGAAAAATGGGTCTCAAGTTAACCAAAAATCTTGAAGATATCTTATAAGATTGGATGTCGATTTATGGTAATACTCTGATCATATCCCTTTCCTTTTTGACTCCAATCTGCATTTAATTGACTCCTATCAATCTTCAAAGCATCTTATGTGGTCCAAATCAATCATTAGATATTTATACTTTGGTCCCCATACTTTGGATTTGCTTCATTTTAGCCATTTTCCGTTCTTTTTTTTTCAATTCTTCTTTGAAACATGAACTTTTCCTAATAAAAGCAATAAATAACAAATTAGGTACTAATCCGTTCAAAGAATAACAAAATATCATTATTTAGAATCCCAAATGAGTGTAGAAACTACAGTTATCTAACTCCCAAACTTGAATCTTTGTTTGTCTTCAAACGAAACTAAAACCCAGCAAACACACAAAAACACAATGCCACTTACCGAATCGGTGGCCAGTCAATCAAGCAATGTAAAAGGATTTAGCTAGCCAACCCGACATTTTATCTCAGGATTGAATTCATAAAATCAAATCTGTGCAAAGCTTTAAAATCACAATACACAAATTTAAATCTACTTTTCCAATGTAAAATTGACGTGTGTGTGTGTGGAGAACTAAACATAGCATCATGAATTCACAAGTAGTTTCAATTCCCAGCCTTTAGTGGTCAAATATGTCATTTCATCACTCATAAGATTCACACACCTCCAAACTTATTCTTTTCGCTCTTTTCAAGTGTGGGACCTAAGGTTGAATTTTAATCCCATCCTTAAACTTTCACTTTCTACATTTTGGTCATTTTCTCTCTTTTCTTTTAAATTTCACATTTTCTACCAAAATGTAACCTAAATCAAAGCATGAGTATAATGGGTGTTTTGGTATCAAATAATCACACGAATGCAATAATTAAGAGGGAAAAATATTATATTTTACACTCTTATCATACCTCCCAACTTGCTTATTGCTAGTATCTAGCAATTCAATGCAGAATAAGCAAATGAATGATTAGATTGTGATACAAGTGAAATTATTAATTTCCAACTTAACAACTGTTCATGTTCTTTTCAAACTCAACACCATAAGAACTTAACAATGTCATGATTTTCAAGATATCAAAAACACATTCCAAATGTGTGAATGTGTGTCAAGCCATAACCATCTTACCACCAATCCTAACACATGAAACAATAAGTATGTCTCAAGCTAAAGGTTCAACCCCATAACTCACGGGTATCAAAGTGTTTAGTGCAGTTTTCTCTCTATAGAGCTGAGAAAGGGTATACATTCATAACTTGGAGGCTTAAATATTTATGAATAAGCAACAAACAAACATTGTTCTTGTGATAGGCATACTCTCAAATGAGAATTCATCCACTTCTTATCGTAACTATACTTAGGATCAAAACAGCCAATGCGAAGGGTGTGAAAAGGGTTAAGTTGGGTTACATGAAGAGTAGGGTAGAAAGAATTTAAGGACTTCCAAGTATCTAGCTAGGCATCTCAACAAGTATTTCAACATATCAATCTTTTGCATTAATGCATTCCTTAACATTTTAATTCTCAATAGTGATTCACTTTCTTTTTCTTTTTTTCATAAACATTTTGCGATTTTTTTAAAAAAAATTTCCCTTTTTCTTCTTTTAATTCATCACTTCACCTGAGAACTTATCAACTCTGGTCACTTTTCTTCGTTGTTTTTCTTCTCAAATGACATTCAATACCTGCTATACACTTGGAAGCATAAAGGTTTGAAAATTGAATGTTTATAGACTTTATTCCGATGTGAAGAGGTATGGATAACATAGACGCATGAAAAGAAATGGTTATATGTGTATTGGCTCAAAGTGGCTACTAGGAGATTATAATTATGAAAAGATAAGAACTAGTCTGAAGGCTCAACTTCAGTCCTAAATTGACTGTTATCATTTTCCAAGTATAATCCACCGTCTTACCATATAAGGTGTAATGTTATTCTCAGAAGAAGTTTCCAATTCACAAAATCAATGAATGCTTATTGCCATTTTTAGTATATATTCTCTCACAAGAAAACTTTAGCAAGAGACTCCTCTAGCTACATGTGTTAAACTACTATCTTACCACAAGGCTTGTGTGCACAAAATGATTCAGCAAGTGTCTCAATATCTAGACTCACATGAATAATATCAACTCTTAATGGCATATTTTGTCATTCAAGAACATGAATATGTAGCAAACAGAGATTTAAGGAAAAATTTTAAACCAATTTTGTAAAACAAAACCAACATTTCATGAAAATCATGTAATTCACAAGAAAATTTCAAATACACTCTCCCCCAACTAAGTATAGCATTGTCCTCAATGCAAAAACATGTCTATCGAAAGAAGGGAAAGATGTCACCTGAATGCGGAATTAAATAACATAAGCTGAAGGATAAGACACCTAAAAGTCTTTGATGGAAAGGGTGATACAGAAAATGAAAATAAACAGGAGAGAATAATACATGAAATAAACCTAAAAAGAATGTAAAAATAAAAATATAGAGAAGGGAACGAACTCCCCTTAGGTTGCCTCCCAAGCAGGGCCTTTGTTTATTGTAATTGGGTCAACCCAGTATTGCCTTCTTCAGCCCACATCCAACTAGGGCATTTGCAATCTTCTTTGCATTGCACCAAACTCATTGGAGATAAGCATCAGTGATGTTCCATAATCCTGAAAATAATCAAAAGTAGCACAACTATTAGCATATTCTCTATTATCATACCCCGTGGGAATTTCAGAATTTAAAAGGAAAGAATTTAAAGGGTCAGGGTCAATAGGCACATGTGCTTCCTCCTCAACGAGTGCATCAATCATATATGTTTGATGGCACTCATCATCTTCCTCAGGCTGTTTCATGATGTGAAAGATGTTGACGTCTAAGGTCATGTTCCCAAAAAATAGCTTCATCAAACCATTCTTGCAATTGATAAGAGTGTTAGCTATAGCAAGAAAAGCTCTACAAAAAATAATTGGAATCTTGGAGTTAACATTCACATCTACTTTCACATCCAAAACCAAAAAATCCACAGGGTAACAAAATTTGTCAATCTACACTAGCACATCCTCAACTACCCCCTAAGTCTAGTAGTGGACCGATCCACCAATTTTAGGACCACTGTAGTAGGTTTGATCTCACCTAGACCTGACACTAAGTGTATAGTATAAGGCATGATGTTGACACTAGCCCCTAAGTCAAGAAGAGCTCGTGAAATCTCATGGTTTCCTATGTCACAAGAAATAGTAGGACAATTAGGGTCTTTACACTTTGGTGGGATCCTCTGCTCTATCACAACACTCACTTGCTCGATCAAAAAAGCAGTCTTCTTGACATGGTGGTTCCTTTTACAGTACACACGTCCCTAAGGACTCTAGCATAGTGGGGACTTGGGAAATCACGTGCAAGAAGGGCAGATTGATTTTTACTTGTTTAAGATGCTCTAGGATTTCACTATGTTGCTTTACATATTTCGAGGCAAACTTGAGGGCTAGAGGGAAAGGCACTCGCGCTGGATTTTCCATTATTTCCTTACTTCAGACATTCTCTTTTGAATTACTAGGCAACTTTTCATTTTCCTTAGGTTTGAGAATTGGTTCTATGACCTTACCAGATCGAGTAGTTATGGCATTTACTTCTCTAAGATTGGTCTCTCTCGATCCTGAAGTTTGTGCCATGAAATGCCTCTTTGGATTTGGTTGAACTTGAACTGGAAATTTCCCACATTTTCCTACAGCTAAGGTATTGGTTAGTTTAGACACATGATTCTTTATCTCTTTGATTTCCTCAACTAATTGGCCAATCATAGTCTCAAATTTTTTATATTTATTTTACCCTGTTCCTCAATAAATGCATGCAAAGTATCTTGTAAGGAATCCTAGAGGATGTGGATTGACGTGGGTTGCATTGTAAGCTCTATTGGATTGGGCAGGTCATTGGTTTTTAGACTTCTAGCTAAGGTTAGGGTGATTTCACCACTCTGGGTTATAAGTCTCGAGGTAAGGAGTATAGGGCTTTTGATAGACGCCTAGAGCATTATAGTGTTCCTCATAAAGTCTTCTCATCTTAGCATAAGTAGCACGCTTTTGTGCTAGATGATCACTCCCTCTACACACAAAATAAGGCTCTAAATACTCAACATGGGAAATGGATCGCGTGGTTTTTGAATCCTTAGCACGCAGGTTTTCAAGTTCTCTAGTGAGGGTTTTTACCTTTACTCTAAGTTAATCTTCCTCCCTAAGATGATAAATACTTGTGCTACTCGGGTTTCCAGTGGGTCGTGACCTATTAGTACTCTCAGTAGCACTAGGTCCAGTCCAGATATGGGCTTTCTCAGCTAAGTCATCTAAGTAGTCTATAGCCTCATCTGGATCTTTTTGCAAAAAATTACCATTATATATCATTTCAACAAATTGACGCTCCCTAGATAATAATCCCTCATAAATATAACTCATAATGCACTAACTTTTATAAATGTGGTGGGGACAGAAGGCTTGCAATTCTTTGTACCTTTTCCACACTTGATATAAAGTTTCACTCTTCTTTTGAGCAAAAAAAGAGACTTGCTTTTTCAATGCAGTTGTTTTGTGGTGGGGAAAGTACTTGCCAAAGAATGCTTAGGTCGTTTTAGCCTAAGTCCCAATCGAATGTGGTCGCAATGAATACAGCCAACTCTTTGCTCTTTCTTTAAAAGAAAATGGGAAAAATTTAAGCCTGAATGCATCCATTGTACCACATTGATCGTGGTAAGTTGCAACCACTTCCTTAAATTCCCTAATATGTAAGAATGGGCTTTCATTGTCAAGTCCATGAAAAGAAGTTGAATAATTCCTAGTTTAAGTTCCATACGTAACATATTAGGTGGAAACATTATGCATGATGGTGTGGCTGTGCATGTGAGATTTAGATAATCATGTAAAGTCTGATAAGGCGCATCGTCGTGCTCACTATCAGACACTATGTTATGTAATGTGGTGTTCGTGGCAATAGATGCAGTATCAAAGAAAGGGTTAAAAAGTGATTCAAACACTGATTGAGGCCTCGCAATGAATCGCCCTCGCTTATCTTGATGCCTGTTCATAAAGCACAAAAAAATGAAGCTAGATGAGAATAAAAATATAACAAAGAACATAAACTAAACTTACTAAAAAAATGTAGAAGAGGAATGAAGTCACCCTTTTGCTTGAGAATCCTTCAATTATTTGTACTGTTTTCCGGACAACGACTCCAAAATTTGATTACGTCCAACGAATAACGTGGTAGTTGTAGCAAAGCTTTGAGGTGTCGATTCCACAGGGAGATGTAAGAATTTTTTTAAAGAATTTACTGAACTACGATTTCATGAATTATGTGAAAATAATTTGTTAATTGGAATGAGATTTAATTATCAATATGCGAGATTAGTGAAGCATCTGAATTCCTTCAATTGGATTGGATCATCAACATCAATAATTCATGGCTTTTTCCTCAATTAGAGGTTTTCATCCCAACTCTCTAATTGGAAGATTTAACAATGAAGATCAATCAATTTTCAATTGTAATCTTAGGATCGAGACTTTTGCAAATCATTCCCACACATGTTTGATAGACTAAGATTAAGAATCGACCATATACACAATGCATAAGGTAGTAAATAATCCACCAATAAAGTTGATTGAAATTGAAATTTAAAAATTAGTTCAATTCCACGATAGAATGATTGAATCTATGAGGAATCTAGTAAAAGTTAAATCAATTCCAAAGTAAATTCATAAAAGAAAGTCTAGATCTAGAAGTATTTGACAAAAATCCTTATGTAGTTGTAATTTGATTTGTGAAAATATTATGGTCCTATTTAATTTCTTTCGACTTCTAATTGTACCCAATGGACTCCTAGCTTTCTCAAATCATCATTCCATCACCCATCTCATCTTTAGATTATTTGCAACTTGATCCCTAAACTTTCACTTTCTTCCATTTCGGTCATTTTTCGCCATTTTCTTATAAATTTCACATTTTTCACCAAAATACAACTTCAATCAAAGTATAAGTATAATGAGTGCATTTTCATATCAAATAATCGCACTAATGTAAAAGTTAAGAGGAAAAAATATTACATTTTACACTCTTATTAGTTCTCATCTCTGAAGATATGCGAAACAGTGTCCCCGTCAAATGATATAATGTCTCTGATCTGTCTGAGTATGCCCTGAATTTTCCATAGTCCTCCATCTCTGGTAATGCAGTGGATGGCCGTAGTTGAGTCCGACTCTATCCATATGGCTAAAGTCCAAGTCCTCTAGGCAATAGAATCCCGTCCAGTATGGCTCTGATCTCGGCCTCCAGAATCAAGCATGGGCTGTATGATGCTGAGAATGCCATGATGTAGCGTCCAGTGTGATCCCTAATGATACCTCTACCACTCGTAAATCCATCCTTGACACATCCATTGGTGTTAATCTTGTATGATCCCACTGATGGAGTGCTCTAAACAACAATAGTAGGTGGTGGTGGAGTATGGAGAGTCAGAGATGCCAAATATTGATGCAAGTCCAAGTCTCCTTGCTAGTGCACAACTCTAAAAAGTCCTCCAATATGAAGAAATGAAATGATGCAGTAGACTTTCTAAATGATACATGTGGCCACCATACGAATTACCCTACGCTTCACATCATTCCTTTCGGTCCATAAAAACCAAAAAATCAGTAGAGAAATGATAGTGAAAATGTGTTCTCTACTAACATACTTTCCAGAATACCTCCATCTTTGGAACCTTTGTCTGAACCCCTCTCCTAAACACATAGGTATTTGAAAGATGTCCCCAAAGTGGTGCCATACTTGTTCAAAGATGCTGCTGCCTGTGAAGCTTTGACTGATGGTCTCAATCTCAGAGCAACATTGACATCAAGAAGCAAACTAACACCCAATCCTCCTCTGAATAACTGTATCTACTAGAATGAGATCTTACAATAGTCTCCAGTAGAAGAATGAGACAGTGGTAGGTAAGATGGAGCTCCACAATAACCGATAAGAGTCATAAGATTGGCGAGCCAAGCGAACTAGCTGCTATGCTGATTTGGTAGCAAAGCTACCATCCAATATGGCCCTCCAAACAATGCAATCGGGGACATCTGCACATAAAGATATTGCCCCTATTTGCTTGGCCATGTGAGGAGGAAGATCCAGTAATAATCTTCCAAAGTCCCACACAATGTTTTCAAAAAATTCCTGCACCTTCGTCGATGTGTGCTGCCTGTGGGAATAGGGATGCCAGCATGAACTCGCCCATCCAACAGTCATGTCAGAAGAAAATCTGACCTGCTCCAAGGTACCAAGCAATGTGTGGCTCTATTAGTGGCCCTACTGATTTCAGCCTCTTCCAGGTGGGAGAAGTTGACCAAGAAACTGCTACGAATAAAAGGTGTGCCCCTATGTAATACTTTCTCAGTAAGAACTGGGCCCAAGTAATCTTTGAGAGTGGAACAACCACCAAAGTTTCATGGAGAAAGTATCCACCATATCTTGTAATCTCCTAAGCCCAGACCACCCTCATCAGTAGGAAGGTAAATCTCCTTCCATCTCCTTTAATGCAAACATCACGCCTGATCCTTAGAATCCCACAGGAATCTAGCAAAGATGTTCTCAAGTTTCTTCAGGACAGCTAATGAATAAAAAAATTAAAAATTAAATTCTAATGCTAGGCATTCCATATCTGTCAATCTGTACGAGTGCCCTAATATGTCAAAGTAGGTCAAGTGGTCATATACCTAGTAACATTGACGATTCCAACCCTCAGCAGCAAAAGCATCTACAACCTGGTTTCCCTATCTATAGATGTGCAAAACTGTATATCTATTAAAGGATAAATGTCTGTGATCTGTTTGAGTATGCCCTGAATTTTCCATGGTCCTTCGCCTCTGGTGATGCAGTGAATGGCCATAGTAGAGTTCGACTCTATCCAAATGCCAGATAGTCCAAGTCCTCTGGCCAATAGAACCCCATCTAGTACAACTTTGATCTCGACCTCCAAAATTAAACATGGGCTGTACGATGTTGAGAATGCCCTGATGTAGCTCCAGTGTGATCTCTAATGATACGTCCACCACTCGCCAATCCATCCTTAACGCATCCATCGGTGTTGGTCTTGTATGATACCATTGATGGAGTGCGCCAAACAACAATAGTAGGTAGTGGTGGAGAAGGGAGAGTCATGAAATACCAAAGAGTGATGCAAGTGTGAAGTCCCCTCACCAATGCACAGATCTAAAGAGTCTTCCCATATGAAGAAAATAAATAGTACAACAGACCCTCCAAATGATACGTCTGGCTACCATAAGGATCTCTCTGTGTTTCACATCATTTCTCTCGGTCTATAAAAACCAAAATATCAGTAGAGGAATGATAGTGCAAATGTGTCCTATGCTAATATACTGTCCAAAATACCTTCATCTCAAGAACCTTTGTCTGACCCCCCTTCTGATCTCATAGGTATCTGAAAGATGTCTCCAAAGTGCTGCCATACCTGAAAGGAGATGTTCCTACCAGTGAAGATATGACTGATGATCTCAATCTCAGAGCAGTACTGACAACGTGAAGCCAAGTGATGCCCAATCCTCCTCTGAATAACCACATCTATCGAAATGAGATCCTGCCATAGTCTCAAGCAGAAGAAAGAGACAATGGTAGGCAAGATGGAGCTCCACAGTAATCGATACGAGTCCTGAGATTGGTGAGTCGAGTGAACTAGTTGCCATGCTGATTTGGTAACAGAGCTACCATCCGATGTGGCCCTTGAAACAATACGGTTGGGGACATCAACACATAAAGGTATCACCCCTATCTACTCTGCCATGTGAGGGAGAAGAGCCTGTAATAATCGTCCAAAGTCCTACCCAGTGTTATAAAAAAAGTCCTGCACCCTCGCAGATGTGTGCTGCCTGTATTGGAATAGGGATGCCAGCGTGAACTACTCATCCAACAGTTATGCTAGAAAAAGATTTGACCAACACCAAAGTGCCAAGCAATGTGTGGCCCCTTCTATGGCCCTACTGATTTCAGCCTCTTTCAGGTAGGAGAGGTTGATCGTGAAACTGTTGCAAGTGAAGGGTGTGTCCCAATGCAATACTTGCCTAATAAGAACTGGGCCCAAAGCGATCTTTGAGAGTGGAGCAACCACAAGAGTTTCATGGAAAAAGTATCCACCACATTCTGTAATCTCCTAAAGCCCAAACCACCCTCATTAGTAGGAAGGAAAATCTCCTTCCAACTCCTCGAATGCAACCATCACGCCTAATCCTTAGAATTCCACAGAAATCTTGCAAAGATGCTCTCAAGTTTCTTCAGGATAGCCTTAGGAGACTGCATGATCTGAAGAAGGTGCATTGGTATAAAAGAAAGTATTGACTTCAGCAGAGTAATGCGACCCACAAGAGATAGTAATCGTAAGGCCCAGCCTAAGATCCTGTCCCCGATCTTCTGGATGAGGCCATCATAAATGAAGCTCCTCTTAGTCCCCTTAAATAAAAGGAACCCTAGATAAGTGAAAGGTTATCGCTGGTGTTGAAATTCAGTTAAATCTCCAAACGTCTGATCTGACTAGTAGATGCCCGTTTGGGTAGTATAAGCCCACTCTTATCCCTGTTTACCAACTAACTCGAAACTCTTCCATAATGCTCCAGACAATTAAGAACCTTCCTGATAGACTATTTCTGACCGTTGGCGAATATTATCATATCATCAGTAAATGAAAGATGTGAGACAAGAGTACTATCTCCATGCTGACAAAAAATACCAAAAAACTCCTAAAACCTCCCTTGCCTATGTCCTGATAGACCTGGTATGAGATTTGATCCTGCGACCCTAAACTATCGCAGGGAAATATCGAGTATTGTGATCACCCTCATAAATCCAACGTGAATTGGTCTTTCATTTCCAAAAAACCTCCTCAATAGATAAGGTCCAGTTCAAAACTGCTTGGGAATGATGTAGTAAGTCATAGTGCTTTGATATGGGGTCTCTATCATATAGTATCTCAGCCCCATCAACCCTGACCTCAGCCAATGAACCAAACTCAGACGAAAATTTAGTCAAATTTGACTGAAAAAGTGCCAGTGAATAAAATCCTGATGATTTCTTAGTCAAAGTTGATGTGAAAGGCACTAACGAACAAGATCTTGTGAAATTTTAGTCAAATTTGATTAGAAAAACACCAATTAACAAAATTCTGATAAAATTTTAGTCAAATTTGATAGGATACGAGCCAATCAACCAAACCCATGGGAATGAAAACGTGCCAACGAAAAAATCCGCTTGAAATTTAGTCAAATTTGATTCGAAATGTGCCAATGAACCAAATTGTGTGAAATTCTAGATAAATTTGATTGGAAACGCGCCAAAGAACAATATCCATTAGAAATTTTAGTCAAATTCGATTGGAAACGCACTAACGAACAAAATTCTTGTGAAATTTTAGTCAAATTTGATTAGAAACGCGCCAATTAACAATATTTCGATGAAATTTTAGTCAAATTCGATTGGAATGGTGACAATGAACCAAATCCATGTGAGATTTTAGTCAAATTTGATGGGAAACGGGCCAACGAAGAAAGTCAGATAAAATTTTAGTAAAATTTAATTTGATACAAGCCCATGAATGAACCCAGGTGAAATTTTAGTCAAATTTGATTAGAAACGCTCAAATGAGCAAAATCCATGTGAAATCTTAGTCAAATTTGAATGGAAATGCGCCAACGAAAAAATCCGCTTGAAACTTTAGTCAAATTTGATTCGAAATGTGCTAATGAACCAAAGTCTTGTGAAATTTTAGTCATATTTGATTGGAAACAGGCCAATGAACCAAACTCAGTTGAAATTTTAGTCAAATTTGACTGAAAAAGCATCAATGAACAAAATCTTAATGAAATCTTAGTCATATTTGATGTGAAACGCACTAAAGAACAAAATCCTAGTGAAATTTTAGTCAAATTTGATTAGAAACACTCCAATGAACTAAATTCTGGTGAAATTTCAGTTAAATTTTTGTGGAAACGCGCCAATGAACCAAACCCATGGGAAATTTTAGTAAAATTTGATTGGAGACTCGCTAACAAATAAAATTCAGATGAAATTTTAGTCAAATTTTATTTAATACACTTCAATGAACGAAATCCAGTGAAATTTTAGCCAAACTTGATTTGAAACGCAGAAACGAAAAAATCAGCATAAAATTTTAGTAAAATTTGATTTGATACAAGCCCATGAATGGAACCTAGGTGAAATTTTAGTCAAATTAGATTGGAAACGCTCCAATGAAAAAAAGTCTTGTGAAATTTTAGTCAAATTTGAATGGGAACGTGCCAACGAAAAAATTCGCTTGAAAGTTTAGTCAAATTTGATGCGAAATGTGCCAATGAACCAAAGTCAGGGGAAATTTTAGTCAATTCAAATGCGCCAATGAACAAAATTCAGTTGAAATCTTAGTTAAATTTGATGTGAAACGCACTAACGAGCAAAATCCTGATGAAATTTTAGTCAAGTTTTATTAGAAACGTGCCAATGAACCAAATCCCAGTGAAATTTTAGTCAAATTTGATTAGAAACACGTCAATGAACTAAATCCCGATAAAATTTTAGTTAAATTTTATTAGAAATGCGCCAATGAGTTAAACCCATGGAAAATTTTAGAAAAAAATGGTTGGAGACTCGTCAACGAACAAAATTCAGATGAAATTTTAGCCAAATTTTTTTCATACACGTCAACGAACGAAATTCAGGTGAAATTTTAGTCAAATTTGATTTGAGAGGTGCCAATGAACAAAATTCAGTTGAAATTTTAGTCAAATTTGATTAGAAACACGCCAATGAACGAAATCCTGATGAAATGTTAGTTAAATTTAATTGAAAACGAGTCTATGAACAAAACTCATGAAAAATTTTAGTCAAATTTTATTGAAAACGTGCCAACGAAAAAATTCGCTGGAAATTTTAGTTAAATTTGATTCAAAATGTGCCAATAAACCAAAGTCACCAGAAATTTTAGTCAAATTTGATTGGAAACGCTCCAATGAACTAAACTCAAGTGAAATTTTCATCAAATTTGATTGGAAATGCATAAACAAAAAAAATTCAGGTGAAATTTTAGTCAAATTTGACTGAAAATAGTCTAACGAAAAAAATCATTGTGAAATTTTAGTCAAATTTGATTAGAAACTCGCAAATGAACTAAATCCCGATGAAATCTTAGTCAAATTTGATTGGAAACGCGCCAATGAACCAAATCCTTGTGAAATTCTAGTCAAATTCGATTGGAAACGTGCCAATGAAAAAACTTGCATGAAACTATAGTCAAATTTTATTCGAAATGTGCCAATAAACCAAAATCATGAAAATTTTAGTCAAATTTGGATGTAAACGTACCAATGAACCAAACTTAGGTGAAATTTTAGTCAAATCTGATTGAAAACGTGCCAATTAACAAAATTCAGATCAAATTTTAGTCAAATTTGATTTGATACTCGCCAATTAATGAAACCCTAGTGAAATTTTAGTCAACTTTGATTGGAAACGCTCCAATAACCAAAACTGGTGTGAAATTTTAGTCAAATTTGAATGGAAACACACCAATGAAAAAATTCGCTTGAACAAAAGTCGTGTGAAATTTGATTCGAAATATACCAATGAACCAAAGTCATGTGAAATTTTAGTTAAATTAGATTGGAAACGGGTCAATGAACCAAACTCGGGTGAAATTTTAGTCAAATTTGACTAAAATGCGCCAATGAACAAAATCCTGATGAAATCTTAGTCAAATTTGATGTGAAACGCACTAACAAACAAAATTCTGGTGAAATTTTAGTCAAATTTGATTAGAAACATGCCAATGAACTAAATCCGTGAGAAATTTTAGTTAAACTTTAATGGAAACACGCCACTAAACCAAACACCTGGAAAATTTTAGTGAAATTTGATCGGAGACTCACCAACGAAGAAAATTCAGATGAAATTTGATTCAAATTTTATTTGATACACGTCATTGAACGAAATCTAGGCAAAATTTTAGTCAAATTTGATTAGAAACGCGCCAACAAAAAAATAACCCAAAAATTTTAGTCAAATTTGATTTGATACAAGTCCATGAACGAAACCCAGGTGAAATTTGAATCAAATTTGATTGGAAACGCTCCAATGAATGAAACTCATGAAAATTTTAGTCAAATTAGAATGGAAATGCACCAACAAAAAAATTTACTTGAAAGTTTAGTCAAATTTGATTCGAAATGTGCCAATGAACCAAAGTCATGTGAAATTTTAGTTAAATTAGATTGGAAACGGGCCAATGAACCAAACTCAGGTGAAATTTTAGTCAAATTTAACTGAAAAAGAGCCAATGAACAAAATCCTGACGAAATCTCAGTCAAATTTGATGTGAAACGCACTAACGAACAAAATCCTGGTGAAATTTTAGTCAAATTTGATTAGAAACACGTCAATGAACTAAATCCATATGAAATTTTAGTTAAACTTTAATGGAAATGCGCCACTAAACCAAACCCATATAAAATTTTAGTGAAATTTGATTGGAGACTCGCCAACGAACAAAATTTAGACTAAATTTCAGTCAAATTTTATTTGATACACGTCAATGAATGAAATCTAAGCGAAATTTTAATCAAATTTGATTAGAAATGCGCAAACGAAAAAATTAGCATGAAATTTCAATCAAATTTGATTTGATACGAGCCCATAAACGAAACCCAGGTGAAATTTGAGTCAAATTTGATTGGAAACGTTCCAATGAACAAAACTCATGAGAAATTTTAGTCAAATTAGAATGGAAACACACCAACGAAAAAATTCACCTGAAAGTTTAGTCAAATTTGATTCGAAATGTGCAAATGAACTAAAGTTGAGTGAAATTCTGGTCAAATTTGATTGGAAACCTGCCAATGAACAAAATCCAGATGAAATTTATTCAAATTTGATTTCAAATGCACGAATGAAAAAAATTCTGGGGAAATTTTCGTCAAATTTAATTAAAAACATGCCAATGAACAAAATTCAGGTCAAATTTGATTAAAAACGCGCCAATGAACAAAACTCATGTGAAATTTTAGTCGAATTCGATTGAAAAAGCACCAACGAAAAAACCCGCTTGAAATTTTATTTATTTGATTCGAAATGTGCCAATGAAATAAAGTCCTGAAAAATTTCAATCAAATTTGATTGGAAACGCACCGATGAACCAAACTCAGGTGAAATTTTCATCAGATTTGATTGGAAATGTGCCAATAAACAAAATCCAGGTAAAATTTTAGTCAAATTTGATTGGAAATGCTCTAACGAACAAAATCCTTGTGAAATTTTTGTCAAATTTGATTGGAAACGCGCTAATGAACTAAATCCCGATGAAATTTTAATCAAATTTGATTGGAAACGTGCCAATGAACGAAAGCCATGTGAAATTTAACTCAAATTTGATTGAAAACGTGCCAATGAAGAAAATGCAGATGAAATTTTAGTCGAGTTTGATTTGGAACGCACTAACGAACAAAATCTTGGTGAGATTTTAGTCAAATTTGATTAGAAACTCGTCAATGAACTAAATTTCGGTGAAATTTTAGTCAATTTTGGTTGGAAACGTGCAATGAACCAAACCCGAGTGAAATTTTAGTCAAATTTGATTGGAAACGTGCCAACAAAAAAACCAGCATGAAATTGTAGTCAAATTTGATTCGGAATGTACCAATGAACAAGAATCATGTGAAATTTTAGTCAAGTTTGAATGTAAATGCGCCAATGAACCAAACTTAGGTGAAATTTTAATCAAATTTGATTGAAAACGCGCCAATGAACAAAAGCCATATCAAATTTTAGTCAAAATTGATTTGATACACGCCAATGAATGAAACCCTGGTGAAATTTTAGTAAACTTTGATTGGAAAGCCTCCAATGAAAAAAATTCATGTGAAATTTTAGTCAAATTTGAAAGAAATACGTTTAAAATGTGCAAATAAACCAAAGTCGCATGAAATTCTAGGCAAATTTGATTGGAAACATGCCAATGAACAAAATTCAGATAAAATTTTAGTCAAATTTGATTGAAAACGTACTAATGAGCAAAATTCTGGTGAAATTTTAGTCAAATTTGACTAGAAACATGCCAATTAACAAAATCCCAATGAAATTTTAGTCAAATTTGAATGGAAACGTGCCAACGAAAACACCTACTTTAAATTTTGTCAAATTTTATTCGAAATGTGCCAATGAACCAAAGTCTTGTGAAATTCAAATCGACTTTGATTGGAAACAGGCCAATGAATAAAATCTAGATGAAATTTTAGTCAAATTCGATTGAAAACATACAAACGAACAAAATTCTGGTGAAATTTTAGTCAAATTTGATTAGAAACATGCCAATTAACAAAATCCCGATAAAATTTTAGTCAAATTTGATTGGAATTGTGCCAATGAACCAAATTCATGCGAAATTCTAGTCAAATTTGATGGGAAACATGCCAACGAACAAAATTTAGATGAGTTTTAGTCAAATCTTATTTGATACACGTCAATGAATGAAATCTAGACAAAATTTTAGTCAAATTTGATTTGAAATACGTCAACGAATGAAATCTAGACAAAAGTTTAGTCAAATTTGATTTGAAACACGTCAACGAAAAAAATCAGCGTGAAATTTTAGTCAAATTTGATTTGAAACAAGCCCATGAACGAAACTCAGATGAAATTTTAGTCAAATTTGATTGGAAACACTCTAATGAACAAAATTCATTTGAAATTTTAGTCAAATTTGAATGGAAACCTACCAACGAAAAAAACCGCTTGGAAGTTTAGTCAAATTTGATTCGAAATTTGCCAATGAACCAAAGTCGTGTGAAATTCTAGTCAAATTCGATTGAAAACGCGCCAATGACTAAAATTCAGATGAAATTTTAGTCAAATTCAATGGAAAACGTACTAACGAACAAAATCCTTATGAAATTTTAGTCAAATTTGATTAGAAACGCGCTAATGAACTAAATCTCGGTGAAATTTTAATCAAATTTGATTGGAAACGTGCCAATGAACCAAATCCACGTGAAATATTACTCAAATTTGATTGAAAACACGCCAATGAACAAAATGCAGATGAAATTTTGGTCGAGTTTGATTTGGAACGCACTGACAGACAAAAACTTGATGAAATTTTAGTCAAATTTGATTAGAAACTCGTCGATGAACTAAATTTCTGTGAAATTTTAGTCAATTTTGGTTGGAGACGCACCAATGAACCAAACCCTTGTGAAATTTTAGACAAATTTGATTAAAACGTGCAAATGAAAAAACTAGCATGATATTGTAGTCAAATTTGATTCAAGATGTGCCAAGGAACCGAAGTCTTGTGAATTTTAGACAAATTTGAATGTAGATGCTCTAATGAACCAAATTAAGGCGAAATTTTAGTCAAATCTGATTGAAAACACACCAATGAACAAAATTCATATGAAATTTTATTCAAATTTGATTTGATACACGCAAATAAATGAAACCCTGGTGAAATTTTAGTCAACTTTGATAGAAAACACTTCAATGAACAAAACTTATGTGAAATTTTAATCAAATTTGAATGGAAACACGCCAACGAATAAATTGGCTTGAATGTTTAGTCAAATTTGATTTGAAATGTGCATATGAACCAAAGTCGTGTGAAATTCTAGTCAAATTTGATTGGAAACACGCTAATGAACAAAATTCAGATGAAATTTTAGTCAAACTCGATTGGAAACGCAATAAAGAAAAAATTCTGGTAAAATTTTAGTCAAATTTGATTAGAAACATGCTAATTAACAAAATCTCGATGAAATTTTAGTCAAATTTGAATGGAAACGCACCAATGAAAAAATTCGCTTTAAATTTAGTCAAATTTTATTCGAAATGTGCCAATGAACCAAAGTCGTGTGAAATTCTAATCGACTTTGATTGGAAACGCGCCAATGAACAAAATTCAGATGAAATTTTAGTCAAATTCGATTGGAAATGCACTAAAGAACAAAATCTTGGTGAAATTTTAGTCAAAATTGATTAGAAACGCACAAAAGAAAAAAATTTCGATAAAATTTTAATCAAATTTGATTGGAATTGTGCCAATGAATCAAATTGATGTGAAATTGTAATCAAATTTGATGGGAAACGTGCCAATGAACAAAATTCAGATGAAATTTTAGTCAAATTTGATTTGATACAAGCCATGAACGAACTCAGGTGAAATTTTAGTCAAATTTGATTGGAAACGCTCCAATGAACAAAACTCATGTTAAATTTTTGTCAAATTTGAATGTAAACTCGCCAACGAAAAAATCCACTTGAAAGTTTAGTAAAATTTGATTCGAAATGTGCCAATGAACCAAAGTCCTGTGAAATTTTAGTCAAATTTGATTGGAAACGGGCCAATGAACCAAACTCATGTAAAATTTTATTCAAATTTGACTGAAAAAGTGTCAATGAACAAAATTCAGATGAAATCTTAGTCAAATTTGATGTGAAACGAACTAACGAACAAAATCCTGGCAAAATTTTAATCAAATTTGATTAGAAATATGCCAATGAACTAAATTTTGGTGAAATTTTAGTTAAATTTTAATGAAAATGCGCCAATGAACTAAACACATGAGAAATTTTAGAAAAATTTAATTGGACACCCGCCAACAAAAAATTTAATTAAATTTTATTTGATACATGTCAATGAACGAAATCCAGGCAAAATTTTAGTCAAATTGATTTGTAACATGTCAACGAAAAAATCAGTATGAAATTTTAATCAAATTTGATTTGATACAAGCCCATGAACAAAACATAGCTTAAATTTTAGTCAAATTAGATTGAAAATGCTCCAATGAACAAAATCCATGTGAAATTTTATTCAAATTTGTTGGAATATGGGCCAATGAACCAAATTTAGGTGAAATTTTAGTTAAATTTAATTATAAACTGGCCAATAAACCAAACTTGAGTGCAATTTTAGACAAATTTAACTGAACAAGTGCCAGTGAACAAAATTCAGATGAAATCTTAGTCAAATTTGATGTGAAACGCACTAACGAACAAAATTCTAGCAAAATTTTAGTCAAATTTGATTCGGTGCACGCAAATAAACTAAATCCAGGTGATTTTAGTAAATTTTAATGGAAACAACCAAATGAACCAATCCCATGGGAAATTTTAGTAAAATTTGATTGGAGACTCGCCAACAAACAAAACTCAGATGAAATTTTAGTCAAATTTTATTTGATACACATCAATGAACGAAATCTAGGCAAAATTTTAGTCAAATTTGATTTGAAATGCGCCAACGAAAAAATCAGCATGAAATCTTAGTCAAATTTGATTTGAAACAATCCCATAAACGAAACTCAGGTGAAATTTTGGTCAAATTTGATCGGAAACGCTCCAATGAACAAAACTCATTTGAAATTTTGGTCAAATTAGAATGGAAACACGCCAACGAAAAAATTCGCTTGAAAGTTTACTCAAATTTATTCGGAATGTGCCAATGAACCAAAGTCGTATGAAATTCTAATCAAATTTAATTCGAAACGCACCAATGAACAAAATTCAGATGAAATTTTAGTCAAATTCGATTGAAAACGCACTAACGAACAAAATTCTTGTTAATTTTTTTGTCAAATTTGATTAGAAACACCCTAATTAACAAAATTCAGGTGAAATTTTAGTCAAATTTGCTTGGAAACGCACAACCGAAAAAAATTTAGATGAAATTTTAGTAAAATTTGATTTGATACAAACCCATTAACGAACCTAGGTGAAATTTTAGTCAAATTTGATTGGAAACACTCCAATGAACAAAACTCATGTGAAATTTTAGTCAAATTTGAATAGAAATATGCCAACGAAAAAATTCGCTTGAAAGTTTTGTCAAATTTGATTCGAACTGTGCCAATGACCCATAGTCATGTGAAATTTTAATCAAATTTGATTGAAAATGGGCCAGTGAACCAAATTCAGGTGAAATTTTAGTCAAATTTAATTGAAAAAGTGCCGATGAACAAAATTTAGATGAAATTTTTGTCAAATTAGATGTGAAATGCACTAACAAACAAAATCCTTTGAAATTTTAGTCAAATTTGATTAGAAACATGCCAATGAACCAAACCCATGAAAAATTTTGGTGAAATTTGATTGAAGACTCACCAATGAACAAAATTCATATGAAATTTTAGTCAAATTTTATTTGATACACGTCAATGAATGAAATCCAGGCGAAATTTTAGTCAATTTTGATTTGAAACGCACCAACGAAAAAATCAACATGAATTTTTAGTCAAATTTGATTTGATACAAGCCCATGAACGAAACCCAGGTGAAATTCTTGTCAAATTTGATTGGAAACGCTTCAATGAACAAAACTCATGTGAAATTCTAGACAAATTTGAATGGAAATGTACCATTGAAAAAATCCGCTAGAAAGTTTAGTCAAATTTGATTTGAAACGCGCCAATAAACAAAATCCATATGAAATTTTATTCAAATTCGATTTGAAACGCACAAACGAACAAAATCCTGGTGAAATTTTAGTTAAATTTTAATGGAAATGCACCAATGAACCAAACCCATGAAAAATTTTAGAAAATTTTGATTGGAGACTCGCCAACGAAGAAAATTCAGATTAAATTTTATTCAAATTTATTTGATACACGTCAATGAACAAAATCCAGGCGAAATTTTAGTCAAACGTGATTTGAAGTGCGCCACTGAAAAAATCAGCATGAAATTTTAGTCAAATTTGATTTGATACAAGCACATGGATGAAACGCAAGTAAAATTTTAGTCAAATTTGATTGGTAACGCTCCAATTAGGGCTGGGCTAATCTCCCGAACCGAACCGACCGAACCCGAACCCGAACCCCAACCAAATCGGACCGAACCCGACGGTTCTTGTCAAATTAAATACCCGAACGGGTATCTGAATTGAGAACCGACGGGTATGGTTCGGTTCTCGATTCTAGACCAAGAACCGAAGAACCGAATAAGAACCGAATCTTTCTAATTTTTTTTATATTGAATAAATCAAATTATTTTAATTTTAATTTTTTCTAAACAAATTAACAATTTCTAAAGCCAAAATTTTGGCCCAATTACCCATTTTATTGTCTCGTTTCTTAGCCCAACAAGATTCAATCCACTAAATAACCCTAAACACCTACACTAAAGTGTATAACACTGTCTCGACTCTCGCAGCCTATACAATCGTCGACCGACACTGTGACTCCGATCGAAGCTGTGACCTCCGCCAACCGAAATTTTGACCGTAGTAATCATTTGAGCAAGGTAATCTACTAGTCTCTGACATTTCAAAATCATTGAATATGTCATTAGTTGTATTTATGTAATGTTGTTATAAATGTTAAAAAATTTAATTATAATACAGAACCGAACGAAATCGAACCCGAATGGTTCCATAATTAATTTGGACCCGACGGTTCCATTTACTAAATACCCGAAAATTTTGGTTTGGTTCGATTTTCTTTAGAACCGAACCGACCCGCGCCCATCCCTAGCTCCAATGAGCAAAACTCATTTGAAATTTTAGTCAAATTGGAATGGAAACACGCCAACCAAAAAATACACTAGAAAGTTCAGTCAAATTTGATTCGAAATGTGCCAATGAACCAAAATCGTTTGAAATTCTAGTCAAATTTAGTTGGAAAGGTGCCAATGAGCAAATTTCAGATGAAATTTTAGTCAAGTTTGATTTGAAATGCACGAATGAAAAAAATCCTGTGAATCTTAGTCAAATTTGATTAGAAACACTCCAATGATAGAAATTTAGGTGAAATTTTAGTCAGATTTAATTGAAAACGCCCCAATAAACAAAACTCGTGTGAAATTTTACTCAAATTTGATTGGAAATACTCAAATGAAAAAATCCACTTGAAATTTTATTTAAATTTGATTCAAAACGTGCCAACGAACCAAAGTCACGTAAAATTTTAGTCAAATTTGATTGGAAAAGCGCCAATGAATCAAACTTAGATGAAATTTTCATCAAATTTGATTGGAAATGAGCCAATGAACAAAATCCAGATGACATTTTAGTCAAATTTGATTGGAATTGCTCTAACGATCAACATCCTTTTGAAATTTTAGTCAAAATTGATTAGAAACACGACAATAAACTAAATCTCGGTGAAATTTTAATCAAATTTGATTAGAAACGCGCCAATGAACCAAACTCATTTGAAATTTTAGTCAAATTTGATTGAAAACGCGCCAATGAACAAATTATAGATGAAATTTTAGTTGAGTTTTATTAGTAACGCACTAACGAACAAAATCCTTGTGAAATTTTAGTCAAATTTAATTGGAAACGTGCCAACAAAAAAACCCGAATGAAATTGTAGCCAAATTTGATTCGAAATGTACCAATGAACCAAAATTATGTGAAATTTTAGTAAAATTTGAATGTAAACATGGCAATGACCCAAACTTAGGTGAAATTTTAGTTAAATTTGATTGAAAACGCGCCAATGAACAAAATTCAGATGAAATTTTAATCAAATTTGATTTGATATATGCTAATGAATGAAACCCTAATGAAATTTTAGCTAAATTTTAATGGAAATGTGCCAATAAACAAATCTGCTTGAAACCTTAATCAAATTTGAGTCGAAATGTGCCAATGAACCAAAGTCGTGTGAAATTCTAGTCAAATTTGATTGGAAACACGCCAATGAACAAATCCAAATGAAATTTTAGTCAAATTCGATTGGAAACGCACTAAAGAACAAATTCTTGGTGAAATTTTAGTCAAATTTCATTAGAAACACGCCAATTAAAAAAACCCCGGTGAAATTTTAGTTAAATTTGAATCAAAACGTGCAAACGAAAAAATTCGCTTGAAAGTTTAGTCAAATTTCATTTGAAATATGCCAACGAACCAAAGTCTTATGAAATTCTAGTCAAATTTGATTGGAAACGGCCAATGAACCAAATTCAGATAAAATTTTAGTCAAATTTGATTGGAAATGCACCAACGAACAAAATTTTGCGAAAATTTTGGGAAAATTTGATTAGAAACAGGCCAATTAACAAATCCCAGTGAAATTTTAGTCAAATTTGAATTGAAATGTGCCAATGAAAAAATTCGTTGAAGTTTAGTCAAATTTGATTCGAAATGTGCCAACGAACCAAAGTCGTGTGAAATTCTAGTCAAATTTGATTGGAAACGCACCAATGAACAAAATTCAGATGAAATTTTAGTCAAATTCAATTGGAAACACACTAACGAACAAAATTCTGATGAAATCTTGGTCAAATTTGATTAGAAACACGCTAATTAACAAAATTTCGGTGAAATTTTAGTCAAATTTGATTGGAATCACACAAATGAACAAAATCCATGTGAAATTTTAGTCAAAATTGAGGGGAAACGCGCCAACAAACAAAATTTAGATGAAATTTTAGTCAAATTTGATTTCATAAAAGTCCATGAACGAACCCAGGTGAAATTTCAATCAAATTTGATTGGAAACACTCCAAACGAACAAAACTCATGTGAAATTTTAGTCAAATTTGAATGGAAACGCGTCAAAGAAAAAATTCACATGAAAGTTTAGTCAAATTTGGTTAGAAATGTGCCAAAATTGAACCAAAGTCATGCAAAATTTTCAGTCAAATTTGATTGGAAACAGGCCAATGCACCATACTCAGGTGAAATTTTAGTCAAATTTGACTGAAGAAGTGCCAATGAACAAAATTCAGATGATATCTTAGTCAAATTCGATGTAAAATGCATTAATGAACAAAATTATGGTGAAATTTTTAGTCAAATTTGATTAAAAAGACGCCAATGAACTAAATTCAGGTGAAATTTTAGTTAAATTTTACTGGAAATGCACCATTGAAACAAATCCATGGGAAATTTCTATAAAATTTGATTGGAGGCTCGCCAACAAACAGATAAAATTGTAGTCAAATTTTATTTAATACACGTCAATGAACGATATCTAGGCGAAATTTTAGTCAAATCTAATTTAAATCGCACCAAAGAAAAAATCAGCATGAAATTTTAGTCAAATTTGATTTGATACAAGCCCATGAACGAAATCCAGGTGAAATTTTAGTCAAATATGATTGGAAACGCTCCAATGAACAAAACTCATGTAAAATTTTAGTCAAATTTGAATGGACACGTGCAATGAAAAAATTCGCTTAAAGGTTTAGTCAAATTTGATTCAAAATGTGCCAATGAACCAAAGTCGTGTGAAATTCTAGTCAAATTTGATTGAAAACGCGCCAATGAACAAAATTCAGATGAATTTTTAGTCAAGTTCGATTGGAAACGCACTAACGAATAAAATCCTGGACAAATTTTACTAAAATTTGATTAGAAACACGCCAATTGACAAAATTTCGGTGCAATTTTAGTCAAATTTGAATCGAAATGTGCCCGATAAATCCACTTGAAGTTTATCGAATTTGATATGAAATGTACCAATGAACTAAAATCGTGTGAAATTCTAGTCAAATTTGATCGGAAACCCACTAATGAACAAAATTCTGATGAAATTTTAGTCAAATTCGATTGGAAATGTACTAACAAACAAAATCCTAGTGAAATTTTAGTCAAATTTGATTAGAAAAATGCCAATTAAGTAAATCTCAGTGAAATTTTAGTAAAATTTGAATTGAAACACGCCAATGAAAAAATCCACTTGAAGTTTAATCAAATTTGATTTGAAATGTGCCAATGAACCAAAGTCGTGTGAAATTCTAGTCAAATTTGATTGGAAACGCGCCAATGAATAAAATTCAGATGAAATTTTAGTCAAATTCGATTAAAAACACGCCAATTAACAAAATTCTGGTGAAATATTAGTCAAATTTGATTAGAATCGAGCCAATGAACCAAACCCATGTAAAATTTTAGTCAAATTTGATGGGTAATGCGCCAACGAACCAAATTCAGATGAAATTTTAGTCAAATTTGATTTGATAAAAGCCCATGAATGAAACCCAAGTGAAATTTTAGTCAAATTAGATTGGAAATGCTCTAATGAACAAAACTCGTGTGAAATTTTAGTCAAATTAGAATGGAAATGTGTCAACAAAAAAAATCTGCTTGAAAGTTTAGTTAAATTTGATTCGAAATATGTCAATAAACCAAAGTCGTGTGAAATTTTAGTCAAATTTGATTAGAAACACACCAATTAACAAAATTCCAGTGAAATTTTAGTTAAATTTGATTAGATTTGTGCCAATGAACCAAATCCATGTGAAATTTTCGTCAAATTTGATGGGAAACGCTGCAACGAACAAATTTAATATGGAATTTTAATCAAATTTGCTTTGATCAAAGCCCATTAATGAACCCACGTAAAATTTTAGTCAAATGTGATTTGAAACGTGCCAATAAACCAAATCCATATGAAATTTTAGTTAAATTTGAGGGGAAATGTGCAATGAACAAAATTCAGAAGAAATTTTAGTCAAATTTGATTTGATACAAGCCCATGAACGAACACAGGTGAAATATTAGTCAAATTTGATTGGAAACACTCCAGTGAATCAAATTCAAGTGAAATTTTAGTCAAATTTGACTGAAAAAATGCCAATGAGCAAATTCAGATGAAATCTTAGTAAAATTTGATGTGAAACGCACTAACGAACAAAATCTTGGTCAAATTTTAGTTAAATTTAACACGCCAATGAACTAAATTCCAGTGAAATTTTAGTTAAATATTAATGGAAACGCGCCAATGAACCAAACCCATGGGAAATTTTAGTAAAATTTGATTGGAGACACGCCAACGAACACAAATCAAATGAAATTTTAGTAAAATTATATTTGATATACGTTAATGAACGAAATCTAGGCAAAATTTTAATCAAATTTGATTTGAAAAGCACCAACGAAAAAATCAGCATGTAATTTTAATCAAATTTGATTTGATAAAAGCCCATCAATGATACCCAGGTGAAACTTTCATCAAATTAGATTGGAAACGCTCCAACTAACAAAACTTATGTAAAATTTTAGCCAAATTTACTTGAAAACGGGCCAATGAACCAAACTCAGGTGTAATTTTAGTCGGATTTGACTGAAAAAGTGCAAATGAACATAATCCAGATGAAATCTTAGTCAAGTTTGATGTGAAACACACAAACGAACAAAATCCTAATTAAATTTTAGTCAAATTTGATTTGAAATAGGTCAATGAACTAAATTCAAGTGAAATTTTAATTAAATTTTAATGGAAACACGCAAATGAACCAAACCCATGGGAAATTTTAGTAAAATTTGATTGGAGACTCGTCAATGAACAAATTTCAAATGAAATTTTAGTCATATTTATTTGATACACATCAATGAACGAAATTTAGGTGAAATTTTAGTCAAATTTGATTTGAAAAGCGCCAACAAAAAAATTAGCATGAAATTTTAGTGAAATTTGATTTGAAACAAGTCCATGAACGAAACCCAAGTGAAATTTTAGTCAAATTTGATTGAAAATGCTCCAATGAACAAAATCGTTTGAAATTTTAGTCAAATTTGAATGGAAACGTGCCATCAAAAAAATACGCTTGAAAGTTTAGTCAAATTTGATTCTAAATGTGCCAATGAACCAAAGTCATGCGAAATTCTAGTCAAATTTGATTGGAAATGCGCCAATGAAGAAAATCCAGCTGAAACTTTAGTCAAATTCGATTAGAAACGCACTAACAAACAAAATCCTTGTGAAATTTTTGACAAATTTGATTAGAAACACGCCAATTAACAAAATTTTGACGAAATATTAGTCAAATTTGATGGGAAATGCGCCAACAAAGAAAATTCAGATAAAATTTTAGTCAACTTTAATTTGATACAAACCCATTAACGAACCCAGGTGAAATTTTAGTCAAATTTGATTGGAAACAATCTAATAAACAAAACTCATGTGAAATTTTAGTTAAATTTGATTGGAAACGCACCAACGAAAAAACCTCCTCGAAAGTTTAGTCAAATTTGACTCGAAATGTGCCAATGAATCAAAGTCATGTGAAATTTTAGTCAAATTCGATTGGAAACAGACCAATGAACCAAATTGAGGTGAAATTTTAGTCAAATTTGATTGAAAAAGCGACAATGAACAAAATTTAGATGAAATCTTAGTCAAATTTCATGTGAAACGCATTAACGAACAAAATCCTAGGGAAATTTTTGTCAAATTTGATTAGAAACGCATCAATGAACTAAATTCCGGTGAAGTTTTAGTTAAATTTTAATGGAAACTCGCCAATTAACACAACTCATGGGAAATCTTAGAAAAAATTGATTAGAGACTCGCTAACAAACAAAATTCAGTTTAAATTTTAGTCAAATTGTATTTGATACATGTCAATGAACGAAACCCAGGTGAAATTTTAGTCAAATTTGATTTGATACAAGCCCATGAACGAAACTCAAGTGAAATTTTAGTCAAATTTGATTGGAAACGCTCCAATGAACAAAACTCATGTGAAATTTTAGAAAAAATTGAATGGAAACGCGCCAATTAAAAAATCCTCTTGAATGTTTAGCAAAATTTGATTCAAAATGTGCCAATGCACCAAAGTCGAGTGAAATTCGAGTCAAATTTGATTTGAAACGCTTCAATGAACAAAATCCAGGTGAAATTTTAGTCAAATTCGATTTGAAATGCTTGAACGAACAAAATTCTGGTGAAATTTTAGTCAAATTTGATTTTAAAAAAAACAAGCAAATAAATTTCAATGGAAACGTGCCAATGAACCAAGCTCATGGAAAAGTTTAGTAAAAATTGATTGGAGACTTGCCAATGAACAAAATTTAGATTAAATGTTAGTCAAAATTTATTTGATGCACATCAATGAACGAAATTCAGGCGAAATTTTAATCAAATTTGATTTGAAACGCGCCAACGAAAAAATCAGCATGAAATTTTAGTCAGATTTGATTTGATACAAGCCCATGAATGAAACTCAAGTGAAATTTTAGTTAAATTTGATTGGTAACGCTCCAATGAATAAAACTCATTTGAAATTTTAGTCAAATGTGAATGGAAACGCGCTAACGAAAAAATATGCTTGAAAGTTTAGTCAAATTTGATTCGAAATGTGCCAATGAACCAAAGTCCTGTGAAACTCTAGTCAAATTTGATTGGAAACATGCCAATGAACAAAATCTAGATGAAATTTTAATCAAATTCGATTTGAAACGCACGAATGAACAAAATCCTGGGAAAATTTTAGTCAAATTTGACTAGAAACATACCAATGAAAGTAATAAAGCTGAAATTTTAGTCAAATTTGATTGAGAACGCGCCAATCAACAAAACTCATGTGAAATTTTAGTCAAATTTGATTGGAAATGCACCATTGAAAAAACCGCTTAAAAATTTATTTAAATTTGATTCGAAATGTGCCAATGAACCAAAGTAATGGGAAATCTTAGTCATATTTAATTGGAAACGCGCCAATGAACCAAACTCAGGTGAATTTTAGTTAAATTTGACTGAAAAAGCGCCAATGAACCAAATCTAGATGAAATTTAAGTCAAATTCAATTTAAAACGCACAAACGAACAAAATCTTAGTGAAATCTTAGTCAAATTTGATAAAAAAAACACGTTAATGAACTAAATCCCGGTGAAATTTTAGTCAAATTTCAATGGAAACGCGCCAATGAACCAAGCCCATGGAAAATTTTAGTAAAATTTTATTGGAGACTTGCCAACGAACAAAATTCTGATTAAATTTAAGTTAAAATTTATTTGATGTGCATCAATGAACGAAATCCAGACGAAATTTTAGTCAGATTTGATTTGATACAAGCCCATGATTGAAACTCAGGTGAAATTTTAGTCAAATTTGATTGTTAACACTCAATGAACAAAACTCAATTGAAATTTTAGTCAAATTTGAATAGAAATGCTGCAACGAAAAAATACGCTTGAAAGTTTAGTCAAATTTGATTGGAAATGTGCCAATAAACCAAATTCGTGTGAAATTCTAGTCAAATTTGATTGGAAACAAGCCAATGAACAAAATTCAGATAAAATTTTAATCAAATTCGATTTGAAACGCACGAACGAACAAAATCCCGGTGAAAATTTAGTCAAATTTGACCAGAAACAGGCCAATGAAAGAAATTCAGGTGAAATTTTAGTCAAATTTGATTGAAAACGCGCCAACGAAATGAAGTAACGGGAAATTTTTGTCATATTTGATTGGAAACGCACCAATGAACTAAACTCAAGTGAAATTTTAGTCAAATTCGACTAAAAAAGTGCCAATGAACAAAATCCAGATGAAATCTTTGTCAAATTTGACGTGAAACACACTAACAAACAAAATTTAGGTGAAATTTTAGTCAAATTTGATTAGAAACATGCTAATGAGCTAAATCCCGGTGAAGTTTTAGTTAAATTTAAATGGAAATGCGCCAATGAACCAAACCCATGTGAAGTTTTAGTTGAATTTTATTGAAAACGTGCCAATGAACAAAATACAGATGAAATTTTAGTCGAGTTTGATTTGTAATGCACTAATGAACAATATTCTGGTGAAAATTTAGTCAAATTTGATTAGAAACTGGCCGATGAACTAAATACGGATGAAATTTTAAGCAAATTGGATTGGAAATGCGCCAATGAACGAAACCCTTGTGAAATTTTAGTCAAATTTGATTGGAAATGTGTCAACAAAAAAATTTGCATGAAATTGTAGTCAAATTCGATTCGAAATGTGCCAATGAACCAAAATTATGAGAAATTTTAGTCAAATTAATGAACCAAATTTAGGTGAAATTTTAGTCAAATCTGATTGAAAACGCACCAATAAACAAAATTCAGATGAAATTTTTGTCAAATTCAATTTGAAACGCACGAACGAACAAAATCCTAGTGAAATTTTAGTCAAATTTGATTAGAAACATGCCAATAAACTAAATCCCGATGAAATTTTAGTTAAATCTGATTGAAAACGCACCGATAAACAAAATTCAGATGAAATTTTTGTCAAATTCAATTTGAAACGCACGAACGAACAAAATCCTAGTGAAATTTTAGTCAAATTTGATTAGAAACATGCCAATAAACTAAATCCCGATGAAATTTTAGTTAAATTTTAAAGGAAACGTGCCAATAAACCAAACCCATGTAAAGTTTTAGTCAAATTTTATTGAAAACGTGCCAATGAACAAAATGAAGATGAAATTGTAGTCGAGTCAAGTTTGATTTTTAACGCACTAGCGAACAAAATCCTGGTGAAATTTTATCAAATTTGATTGGAAACGTACCAACGAAAAAACTCGGATGAAATTGTAGTCGAGTCAAGTTTGATTTTTAACGCACTAGCGAACAAAATCCTGGTGAAATTTTATCAAATTTGATTGGAAACGTACCAACGAAAAAACTCGGATGAAATTGTAGTCAAATTCGATTTGAAATGTGCCAATGAACCAAAATTATGTGAAATTTTAGTAAAATTAATGAACTAAACTTAGGTGAAATTATAGTCAAATCTGATTGAAAACACGCCAATGAACAAAATTCAGATGAAATTTGAGTCAAATTTGACTTGATACATGCCAATGAATGAAGCCCTAGAGAAATTTTAGTCAACTTTGATTGGAAACGCTCAAATAACTAAAACAATGTAAAATTTTAGTCAAATTTGAATGGAAATGCGCCAACGAAAAAATTCGCTTGAAAGTTTAGTTAAATTTGATTCGAAATGTGCCAATGAACTAAAGTCGTGTGAAATTATAGTCAAATTCGATTAGAAACGCTCCAATGAACAAAATCCAGATTAAATTTTAGTCAAATTCGATTGGAAACGCACTAACGAACAAAATCCTGGTAAAATTTTAGTCAAGTTTGATTAGAAGCTTGCCAATTAACAAAATTTTAGTGAAATTTTAGTCAAATTTGAATCGAAACGCTGCAACAAAATAATCCGCTTAAATTTTAGTCAAATTTGATATGAAATTTGTCAATGAACCAAAGTTGTGTGAAGTTCTAGTCAAATTTGATTGGAAACGCGTCAATGAACAAAATTCAGATGAAATTTTCAACAAATTCGATTGGAAACGTACTAACGAAGAAAATCCTGGTGAAATTTTAATCGAATTTGATTAGAAACACGTCAGTTAATAAAATCTCGATGAGATTTTAGTCAAATTTGATTCGAAATGTGCCAATGAACCAAAGTCGGGTGAAATTCTAATCAAATTTGATTAGAATAGCGCCAATGAACAAAACCCGAGTGAAATTTTAGTCAAGTTTGATGGGAAACACACCAACGAACAAATTTAGATGAAATTTTAGCCAAATTTGATTGGAAACGCTCCAATGAACAAAACTCATGTGAAATTTTAATCAAATTTGAATGGAAACGCTCCAATCAACAAAACTCATGGGAAATTTTAGTCAAATTTAAATGGAAACACGCCAACAAAAAAATTCGCTTGAAAGTTTAGTTAAATTTGATTTGAAATATGCCAATGAACCAAAGTCATGTGAAATTTTAGTCAAATTTGATTGGAAACAGGCCATTGTACCAAATTAAGGTGAAATTTTAGTTAAATTTGATTGAAAGAGCACTATTGAACAAAATCCTGATGAAATCTTAGTCAAATTTGATGTGAAACGCACTAACGAACAAAATTCTGGTGAAATTTTAGTCAAATTTGATTAGAAACACGCCAATGAACTAATCCTGGTGAAATTTTAGTTAAATTTTAATGGCAACGTAACAATGAGCCAAACCCATTGGAATTTTAGTAAAATTTGATTGGAGACTCGCCAACGAACAAAATTCAAATGAAATTTTAGCCATATTTTATTTGATACACGTCAATGAACGAAATCTAGGCAAAATTTTAGTCAAATTAGATTTGGAACGCGCCAATGAAAAAATCAGCATGAAATTTTAGTCAAATTTGATTTGATACAAGCCCATGAACGAAACTCAAGTTAAATTTTAGTCAAATTTGATTGGAAACGCTCCATTGAACAAAACTCATGTGAAATTTTAATCAAATTAGAATGGAAACATGCCAATGAAAAAATCCGCTTGAAAGTTTTGTCAAATTTGATTCGAAATGTGCCAATGAACTAAAGTCGTGCGAAATTCTAGTCGAATTTGATTGGAAACGTGGCAATGAGCAAAATCCTGATGAAATTTTAGTCAAATTCAATTGGAAACGAACTAACGAACAAAATTCTTGTGAAATTTTGGTCAAATGTGATTAAAAACATGCCAATTAACAAAATCCCTGCGAAATATTTGTCAAATTTGATTGGAATTGCACCAATGAATCAAATCGAAGTGAAATTTTAGTCAAATTTGATGGAAAACGTGTCAACGAAAAAATTTCAGATGAAATTTTGGTCAAATTTGATTTGATACAAGCTCATTAACGAACCCATGTGAAAATTAAGTCGAATTTTATTGGAAACGCACCAACGAAAAAGTTAGCATGAAATTTTAGTCTAATTTGATTTGATACAGGCCCATGAATGAAACCCAGGTGAAATTTAGTCAAATTTGATTCGAAATGCTTCAATGAACAAAACTCATGTGAAATTTTAGTCAAATTTGAATGAAAACGCGCCAATGAAAAAATCCGATTCAAATTTTTATCAATTTTGATTCGAAATGTGCCAACGAACCAAAGTTGTATGAAATTCTAACCTAACTTGATTTGAAACGCGCCAACGAACAAAATCCAGATGAAATTTTGGTCAAATTCAATTTGAAATGCACGAACGAACAAAATTCTGGTGAAATTTAGTAAAATTTGATTAGAAACACACCAATGAACGAAATTCAGGTAAAATTTTAGTCAAATTTGATCCGAAATGTGCCAATGAAAAAACACTTGAAACTTTATTTGAATTTGATCCGAAATGTGCCAATGAACCAAAGTCACGAAAAATTTTAGTCAAATTTGATTGGAAACGCGCCAATGAAAAAAATTAAGGTGAAATTTTTGTCAAATTTGATTGGAAATGCTTTAACGAACAAAGTTCTTGTGAAATTTTAGTCAAATTTGATTAGAAATGCACCAATGAACTAAATCCAGGCAAAATTTTAATCAAATTTGATTGGAAATGTGCCAATTCACCAAACTCATGTGAAAGTTTAGTCATATTTGATTGAAAATGTGCCAATGAACAAAATGCAGATGAAATTTTAGTCGAGTTTGATTTGAAACGCATTAACGAAGAAAATCTTGGTGAAATTCTAGTCAAAATTGATTAGAAACTCGCCAATGAATTGAATTTTGGTTAAATTTTAGTCAAATTTGGTTGGAAATGTGCAATGAACTAAACCTTTTGAAATTTTAGTCAAATTTGATTAGAAACGTGCCAACGAAAGAACTCGCAAGAAATTGTAGTCAAATTTGATTCAAAATGTGTCAATGAACCAAAGTCATGTGAAATATTTGAATGTAAACGCGCCCATGAACCAAAGCTAGGTGAAATTTTAGTCAAATCTGATTGAAAACGGGTCAATGAATAAAAATTCAGATGAAATTTTAGTCAAATTTAATTTGATACAGGCCAATGAATGAAACCCTGGTACAATTTTAGTCCAATTTGATTAGAAATGCTCTAATGAACAAAACTCATGTGATATTTTAGTCAAATTTGAATGAAAATGTGCCAACGAAAAATTTCGATTGAAGGTTTAGTCAAATTTGATTCAAAATGTGCCAATGAACCAAAGTCATGTGAAATTCTAGTCAAATTTGATTGAAAACTCGTAAATGAACAAAATTCAGATGAAATTTTAGTCAAGTTCGATTGGAAACGAACCAACGAACAAACTTCTGTGAAATTTTAGTAAAATTTGTTTAGAAACACGCCAATTGACAAAATTCTGGTGCAATTTTAGTCAAATTTGAATTGAAATGCGCCAACGAAAAATCCACTTGAAGTTTATCAAATTAGATCCAAAATGTACCAATGAACTAAACTCGTGTGAAATTCTAGTCAAATTTGATTGGAAACTCGCTAATGAACAAAATTTGGATGAAATTTTAGTCAAATTCGATTGGAAACGTACTAACGAACAAAATTCTGGTGAAATTTTAGTGAAATTTGATTAGAATCAAGCCAATTAACAAAATCTCGGTGAAATTTTAGTAAAATTTTGATTGAAACACACCAACGAAAAAATCCACTTGAAGTTTAGTCAAATTTGATTCGAAATGTGCCAATGAACTAAAGTCATGTGAAATTCTAGTCAAATCTGATTAGAAATGCGCCAACGAACAAAATTCAAATGAAAGTTTAGTCAAATTCGATTGAAAACGTAACGAACAAAATTCTGGTGAAATTTTAGTAAAATTTGATTAGAAACACGCCAATTAACAAAATTCCGGTGAAATATTAGTAAATTTGATTGGAATCGCGCCAATGAACCAAACCCATGTAAAATTTTAGTCAAATTTGATGGGTAATGTGCCAACGAACCAAATTCGGATGAAATTTTAGTCAAATTTGATTTGATAAAAACCCATGAAAGAAACCCAAGTGAGATTTTAGTCAAATTAGATTGGAAACGCTCTAATGAACAAAACTCTTGTGAAATTTTAGCCAAATTAGAATGGAAATGCGTCAACGAAAATATTTGCTTGAAAGTTTAGTCAAATTTGATTCGAAATATGCCAATAAACCAAAGTCGTGTGAAATTTTGGTCAAATTTGATTAGAAAAACACCAATTAACAAAATTTCAGTGAAATTTTAGTCAAATTTGATTATATTCGTGCCAACGAACCAAATCCACTTGAAATTTTTGGAAAACGCTGCAATGAACAAATTTAATAGGAAATTTTAGTCAAATTTGGTTTGAGACAAGCCCATTAACGAACCCAGGTGAAATTTTAGTCAAATTTGATTGGAAATGCTCCAGTGAACAAAATTCAAGTGAAATTTTAGTCAAATTTGACTGAAAAAGCGCCAATGAACAAATTCAGATGAAATCTTAGTAAAATGATGTGAAACGCACTAACAAACAAAATCTTGCTGAAATTTTAGTCAAATTTGATTAGAAACACACCAATGAACTAAATTCCAGTGAAATTTTAGTTAAATATTAATGGAAACGCACCAACGAACCAAACTCATGGGAAATTTTAGTAAAATTTGATTGGAGACTCGGCAATGAACACAATTGAAATGAAATTTTAGTGAAATTATATTTGATATAAGTTAATGAACAAAATCCAGGTGAAATTAGTCAAATTTAATTTGAAACGCGCCGACGAAAAAATCAGCATGAAATTTTAATCAAATTTGATTTGATAAAAGCCCACGAATGAAACCCGGGTGAAATTTTCGTTAAATTAGATTGGAAACGCTCCAACTAACAAAACTCATGTGAAATTTTAGTCAAATTTGATTGGAAACGCACCAACCAAAAAATCCCCTGGAAAGTTTAGTCAAATTTGACTCGAAATGTGCCAATGAATCAAAGTCATGTGAAATTTTAGTCAGATTTGATTGGAAACGGGCCAACGAACCAAATTCAGGTGAAGTTTTAGTCAAATTTGATATGAAACGCACTAACGAGCAAAATCCTAGTGAAATTTTAGTCAGATTTGATTGGAAACGGGCCAACGAACCAAATTCAGGTGAAGTTTTAGTCAAATTTGATATGAAACGCACTAACGAGCAAAATCCTAGTGGAATTTTAGTCAAATTTGATTATAAACACTCCAATGAGCTAAATCCTAGTGAAGTTTTAGTTAAATTTTAATGGAAATGAGTTAATGAACCAAACTCTTGGGAAATTTTAGAAAAATTTGATTAGAGACTCTCCAACAAACAAAATTCAGTTTAAATTTTAGTCAAATTGTATTTGATACATGTCATTGAACGAAATCTAGGTAAAATTTTAGTCATAATTTGATTTGAAATGCACCAATGAAAAAATCAGCTTGAAATTTTAGTCAAATTTGATTTGATACAAGCCCATGAACGAAACGCAGGTGAACTTTTAGTCAAATTCAATTGGAAACGCTCAAATGAACAAAACTCATGTGAAATTTTAGAAAAATTTGAATGGAAACACGCCAATGAAAAAATTCTCTTGAATGTTTAGTAAAATTTGATTCGAAATATGCCAATGCACTAAAGTAGAGTGAAATTCGAGTCAAATTTGATTTGAAACAGCCAATGAACAAAATTCAGATGAAATTTTAGTCAAATTCGATTTGAAATGCATGAACGAACAAAATCCTGATGAAACTTTAGCCAAATTTGATTTAAAAAAACACGCTAATTAACTATATTCTGGTGAAATTTTAGTTAAATTTCAATGGAAACGTGCCAATGAACCAAGCTCATGGGAAATTTTAGTAAAAATTGATTGGAGACTTGCCAATGAACAAAATTCAGATTAAATTTTAGTCAAAATTTATTTGATGCACGTCAGCGAACGAAATTCAGGCAAAATTTTAGTCAAATTTGATTTGAAACGAGCCAACGAAAAAGTCAGCAAGAAAATTTAGTCAAATTTGATTTGATACAAGCCCATGAATGAAACTCTGGTGAAATTTTAGTCAAATTTGATTGATAACGCTCCAATGAACAAAACTCATTTTAAATTTTAGTCAAATTTGAATGGAAACGCGCTAACGAAAAAATACGCTTGAAAGTTTAGTCAAATTTGATTCGAAATGTGCCAATGAACCAAAATCGTGTGAAATTCTAGTCAAATTTGATTGGAAACACGCTAATGGACAAAATCCAGATGAAATTTTAATCAAATTCGATTTGAAACACACGAACGAACAAAATCTTGGGGAAATTTTAGTCAAATTTGACTAGAAACACGCCAATGAAAGTAATTCAGTTGAAATTTTAGTCAAATTTAATTGAGAACACGCCAATTAACAAAACTCATGTGAAATTTTAGTTAAATTTGATTGGAAATGCGCCAATGAAAAAACTCGCTTGAAATTTTATTTAAATTTGATTCGAAATGTGCTAATGAACCAAAGTAACGGGAAATTTTAGTCATATTTGATTGGAAACGCACCAATGAACCAAACTCAGGGGAATTTTAGTTAAATTTGACTTGAAAACCGCCAATGAACAAAATCCAGATGAAATTTTATTTAAATTCGATTTAAAACGCACGAACGAACAAAATCCTGGTGAAATTTTAGTCAAATTTGATAAAAAAACACTCTAATGAACTAAATCCCGGTGAAATTTTAGTCAAATCTCAATGGAAACGTGCCAATGAACCAAGCCCATGGAAAATTTTAGTAAAATTTTATTGGGGACTTGCCAACGAACAAAATTCAGATTAAATTTTAGTCAAAATTTATTTGATGCACGTCAATGAACGAAATCTAGGCGAAATTTGAGTCAAATTTGATTTGAAACGCGCCAACGAAAATATCAGCATGAAATTTTAGCCAGATTTAATTTGATACAAGCCCATGAGTGAAACTCATGTGAAATTTTAGTCAAATTTGATTGGTAACACTCAATGAACAAAACTCATTTGAAATTTTAGTCAAATTTGAATAGAAACGCGCCAACGAAAAAATACGCTTGAAAGTTTAGTTAAATTTCATTGGAAATGTGCCAATAAACCAAAGTCGTGTGAAATTCTAGTAAAATTTGATTGGGAACAAGCCAATGAGCAAAATTCAGATGAAATTTTTGTCAAATTCGATTTGAAATGCGCGAACAAACAAAATCTTAGTGAAATTTTAGTCAAATTTGACCAAAAACGGGCCAATGAAAGAAATTCAGGTGAAATTTTAGTCAAATTTGATTGAGAATGTGCCAATGAACAAAACTTATGTGAAATTTTAGTCAAATTTGATTGGAAATGTGCCAACGAACCAAAATAACGGGAATTTTAGTCATATTTGATTGAAAACGCGCCAATGAACCAAACTCAGGTTAAATTTTTGTCAAATTTAACTGAAAAAGCGCCAATGGACAAAATTCAGATGAAATCTTTGTCAAATTTGATGTGAAATGCACTAACGAACAAAATTCAGGTGAAATTTTAGTCAAATTTGATTAGAAACATGCTAATGAGCTAAATCCCAGTGAAGTTTTAGTTAAATTTAAATGGAAACGCGCCAATGAACCAACCCCATGTGAAGTTTTAGTCGAATTTTATTGTTTTCGCCCCAGTGAACAAAATGCAGATGAAATTTTAGTCGAGTTTGATTTGTAACGCACTAACGAACAAAATCCTAGAGAAATTTTAGTCAAATTTGATTATACACTTGTTGATTAACTAAATGCCCATGAAATTTTAGGCAAATTGGATTGGAAACGCGCCAATGAACCAAACCTTTATGAAATTTTAGTCAAATTTAATGGAAACATGCCAACGAAAAAATTCGCACGAAATTGTAGTCAAATTCGATTCGAAATGTGCCAATGAACCAAAATTATGTGAAATCTTAGTCAAATTAAAGAACCAAACTAAGGTAAAATTTTAGTCAAATCTGATTGAAAATGTGCCAATGAACAAAATTCAGATAAAATTTTTGTCAAATTCAATTTGAAAGGCATGAACGAACAAAATCCTGATGAAATTTTAGTCAAATTTGATTAGAAACATACCAATGAAAGAAATCCAAGTGTAATTTTAGTCAAATTTGATTTTTAAACGAGCCAATTAACAAAATTTATGTGAAATTTTAGTCAAATTTGATTGAAAATGCGCCAATGAAAAAACGTGCTTGAAATTTTATTTAAATTTGATTCGAAATGGGTCAATGAACCAAAGTAACATGAAATTTTAGTCGAATTTATTTGAAACGCGCCATTGAACCAAACTCAGGTGAAATTTTAGTTAAATTTGACTGAAAAAGCGTCAATGAACAAAATTAGATAAAATCTTTGTCAAATTTGATATGAAACGCACCAACGAACAAAATTCAGGGAAAATTTTAGTCAAATTTGATTAGAAACATGTCAATGAACTAAATTCTGATGAAATTTTAGTTAAATTTTAATGGAAACGTGCCAATGAACCAAACCCATGTGAAGTTTTAGTCAAATTTTATTGAAAATGTGCCAATGAACAAAATTAAGATGAAATTTTAGTTGAGTTTGATTTGTAACGCCCTACCGAACAAAATCCTGGTGAAATTTTAGTTAAATTTAATTGGAAACGTGCCAACGAAAAAATCCGCATGAAATTGTAGTCAAATTCGATTCGAAATGTGCTAATGAACCAAAATTATATGAAATTTTAGTCAAATTAATGAACCAAACTTAGGTGAAATTATAGTCAAATCTGATTGAAAACGCGTCAATGAACAAAATTCAGAAGAAATTTTAGTCAAATTTGACTTGATACACGCCAATGAATGAAGCCCTGGTGAAATTTTAGTCAACTTTAATTGAAAACGCTCCAATGACCAAAACTTTGTGAAATTTTAGTCAAATTTGAATGGAAATGCGCCAATGAAAAAATTAGCTTGAAAGTTTAGTTAAATTTGATTCGAAATGTACCAATGAACCAAAGTCGTGTGAAATTATAGTTAAATTCGATTGGAAAACGCACTAACGAACAAAATTCTGGTGAAATTTTAGCCAAATTTGATTAGAAGTGTGCCAATTAACAAAATCCTAGTGAAATTTTAGTCAAATTTGAATCGAAACGCTGCAACAAAAAAATCCGGTTGAAGTTTAGTCAAATTTGATACGAAATGTGCCAATGAACCAAAGTCATGTGAAATTTTTGTTAAATTTGGTTGGAAACAGGCCAATGAACCAAACTAAGGTGAAATTTAAGTCAAATTTGATTGAAAAAGCGCTACTGAACGAAACAGGCCAATGAACCAAACTAAGGTGAAATTTAAGTCAAATTTGATTGAAAAAGCGCTACTGAACAAAATTCTGATGAAATCTTAGTCAAATTTGATGTGAAACGCACTAAAGAACAAAATTCTGGTGAAATTTTAATCAAATTAGATTAGAATCACGCCAATGAACTAATCCTGATGAAATTTTAATTAAATTTTAATGGAAATGTAACAATGAGCCAAACCCATTGGAGTTTTAGTAAAATTTGATTGGAGACTCACCAACGAACAAAATTCAAATGAAATTTTAGTCAAATTTTATTTGATACTTGTCAATGAATGAGATCTAGGCGAAATTTTAATCAAATTTGATTTGATACAAGCCCATGAACGAAACTCGGGTTAAATTTTAGTCAAATTTGATTGGAAACGCTCCAATGAACAAAACTCATGTGAAGTTTTAATAAAATTAGAATGGAAACATGCCAACGAAAAAATCCGCTTGAAAGTTTTGTTAAATTTGATTCGAAATGTACCAATGAACTAAAGTCGTGCAAAATTCTAGTCAAATTTGATTAGAAATGCTCCAATGAACAAAACCCATGTGAAGTTTTAATAAAATTAGAATGGAAACACGCCAACGAAAAAACCGCTTGAAAGTTTTGTTAAATTTGATTCGAAATGCACCAATGAACTAAAGTCGTGCGAATTTCTAGTCGAATTTGATTGGAAACGTGGCAATGAACAAAATTCAGATGAAATTTTGGTCAAATTCAATTGGAAACGAACTAATGAACAAAATTCTTGTGAAATTTTGGTCAAATGTGATTAGAAACATGCCAATTAATAAAATCCCGGTGAAATTTTTGTCAAATTTGATTGGAATCGCACCAATGAACCAAATCCATGTGGAATTTTAGTTAAATTTGATGGGAAAAGTGCCAATGAACAAATTTCAGATGATATTTTAGTCAAATTTGATTTGATACAAGCTCATTAACGAACCCATGTGAAATTTTAGTCAAATTTTATTGGAAACGCGCCAATCAAAAAATTAGCATGAAATTTTAGTCAAATTTAATTTGATACAGGTCCATGAATGAAATCCATGTGAAATTTTAGTCAAATTTGATTGGAAACGCTTCAATGAACAAAGCTCATGCGAAATTTTAGTCAAATTTGAATGAAAACGTGCCAATGAAAAAATACGCTTCAAATTTTTGTCAATTTTGATTCATAATGTGCCAACGAACCAAAGTCGTATGAAATTCTAATCAAATTTGATTGGAAATGCCCCAACGAACAAAATCCAGTTGAAATTTTAGTCAAATTCGATTTGAAACGCACGATCGAACAAAATTTGGGTGAAATTTTCGTAAGATTTGATTAGAAACATGCCAATGAACGAAATTCAGGTAAAATTTTTGTCAAATTTGATTGGAAATGTACCAATGAAAAAATTCACTTGAAATTTTATTTGAATTTGATTCGAAATGTGTCAATGAACCAAAGTTACTGAAAATTTTGGTCAAATTTGATTGGAAACGCACCAATGAACCAAACTCAGGTGAAATTTTCGTCAAATTTGATTAAAAATGCGCCAACGAAAAAAATTAAGGTGTGAAATTTTAGTCAAATATGTTTGGAAATGCTCTAACGAACAAAGTTCTTGTGAATTTTTGGTCAAATTTGATTAGAAACGCGCTAATGAACTAAATCCCGATAAAATTTTAATCAAATTTGATTGGAAACGCGCCAATGAACCGAACCCATGTGAAAGTTTAGTCAAATTTGATTGAAAACATGCCAATGAACAAAATACAGATGAAATTTTAGTCGATTTTTGATTTGAAACACACTAACGAACAAAATCTTGGTTAAATTCTAGTCAAAGTTGATTAGAAACTCGCCAATGAACTGAATTTCGATTAAATTTTAGTCAAATTTGGTTGGAAACATGCAATGAACCAAACCTTTTGAAATTTTAGTCAAATTTGATTAGAAACGTGCCAACGAAAAAACCCGCAAGAAACTGTAGTCAAATTTGATTCGAAATGTGCCAATGAACCAAAGTCATGTAAAATTTTAGTCAAATTTGAACGTAAACGCGCTCATGAACCAAAATTAGATGAAATTTTAGTCAAATCTGATTGAAAACGTGCCAATGAATAAAATTCAGATGAAATTTTAGTCAAATTTAATTTGATACATGCTAAACAATAAAACCCTGGTGAAATTTTAGTCCACTTTGATTAGAAACGCTCTAATGAACAAAACTCATGTGAAATTTTAGTCAAATTTGAATGAAAACGTGCCAACAAAAAAATTCGTTTGAAAGTTTAGTCAAATTCGATTCGGAATGTGCCAATGAACCAAAGTCGTGTGAAATTCTAGTCAAATTTGATTGGAAACACGCCAATAAACAAAATCCAGATGAAACTTTAGTCAAATTCGATTGGAAATGCAGTAACAGACAAAATCATGGTGTAATTTTAGTCAAATTTGATTAGAAACACGCCAATTAACAAAATCCCGATGAAATTTTAGTCAAATTTGAATGGAAACATGCCAACGAAAAAAATCTCTTGAAATTTAGTCAAATTTGATTCTAAATGTGCCAATGAACTAAAGTTGTGTGAAACTCTAGTCAAATTTGATTGGAAACGCGCCTATAAAAAAGATTAAGATGAAATTTTAGTTAAATTCCATTGGAAACGCACTAACGAGCAAAATCCAGGTAAAATTTTAGTCAAATTTGATTAGAAAAACACGAATTAACAAAATCCCAATAAAATTTTATTCAAATTTGACTGGAAATGGGCCAATGAACCAAACTCAGGTGAAATTTTAGTCAAATTTGACTGAACAAGCACCAATGAACAAAATCCAGATGAAATCTCAGTCAAATTTGCTTTGAAACGCACTAACGAACAAATTCTGGTGAAATTTTAATCAAATTTGATTACAAAAACGCCAATTAACTAAATTCTGGTGAAATTTTAGTTAAATTTTAATGGAAACATGCCAATGAACCAAACCTATGGGAAATTTTAGTAAATTTTGATTGGAGACTCACCAACGAACAAAATTCCTATGGAATTTTAGTCAAATTTTATTCGGTACTCATCAATGAACGAAATCCAGGCAAAATTTTAGTCAAATTTGATTTGAAACCCGCCAACGAAAAAATCGGTATGAAATTTGAGTCAAACTTGATTTGATACAAGCCCATGAACAAAATCCATGTAAAATTTTAGTCAAATTTGATTGGAAACGCTCCAATGAACAAAACTCATATGAAATTTTAGATGAATTTGAATGGAAACGCGCCAACGAAAAGGTCCTCTTGAAAGTTTAGTCAAATTTGATTTGAAATGTGCCAATGAACCAAAGTCGTGTGAAATTTTAGTCAAATTTGACTGAAAACGTGCTAATGGACAAAATTCAATTGAAATCTTAGTCAAGTTTGATGTGAAAAATACTAACAAAATCCAGATGAAATTTCAGTCAAATTTGATTAGAAACACGCCAATGAGCTAAATCCCAGTGAATTTTTTGTCAAATTTGATTAAAAACACGCCAATGAACTAAATCCCGATGAAAATTTTGTTAAATTTTATTGGAAAGGCGCCAATGAACCAAACCCTTAGGAAATTTTGGTAAATTTTGATTGGAGACTCGCCAACGAAATTTTAGCCAAATTTTATTTTATACACTTCAACGAACAAAATTTGGATGAATTTTTAGTCAAATTTGATTTGAAGCCCGCCAACGAAAAAAATTGCTGGAAATTTTAGTCAAATTTGATTTGAAATGTGCCAATGAACCAAAGTCATGTGAAATTTTAGTCATATTTAATTCGAAACGCGCCAAAGAACAAAATCTAGATGAAATTTTATTCATATTTTATTTGAAGCGCATGAAAAAACAAAATCCTGGTGAAATTTTAGTCAAATTTGATTTGATACACGCTAATGAAGGAAACCCTGGTGAAATTTTAGTCAAATTTGATTTGAAACGCTCCAATGAAATGTAAAATTTTAGTTAAATTTGAATGGAAATGGGCCAACGAAAAAATCCGCTTGAAAGTTTAGTCAAATTTGATTCGAAATGTGCCAATGAATCAAAGTTATGTGAAATTTAAGTCAAATTTGATTGTAAACGTGCCAATGAACCAAACTTAGGTTAAATTTTAGTCAAATCTGATTGAAAACACGTTAATGGACAAAATTTTAGATGAAATTATAGTCAAATTTGATTGGAAACGCACTAACGAACACAATACTGGTGAAATTTTAGTCAAATTTGATTTGAAATACGCTAAAATTCTAGTGAAATTTTAGTCAAATTTGATTGGAATCGCGCCAATGAACCAAACCCATGTGAAATTTTAGTCAAATTTGATAGGAAACGTGCCAACTAACAAAATTTAGATGAAATTTTAGTCAAATTTGATCTGATACAAGCCAATGAACGAAACTTAGGTGAAATTTTAGACAAATTTGATTGGAAATGCTCTAGTGAACAAAACTCTTGTAAAATTTTAGTCAAATTTGAATGGAAATGCGCCAAAAAAAAAATTCGCATAAAGTTTAGTCAATTGTGATTCGAAATGAACCAAAGACGTGTGAAAATCTAGTCAAATTTGAATGGAAATGCGCCAACAAAAAAATTCGCATAAAGTTTAGTCAATTGTGATTCGAAATGAACCAAAGACGTGTGAAAATCTAGTCAAATTTGATTGAAAACGCACGAACAAACTGAATCCCGACCAAATTTAAGTCAAATTTGATTCGAAACACGCCAATGAACAAAATCTCGGTGAAATTTTAGTCAAATTTGATTGAAAAAGTGCCAATGAACCAAACCCAAGGGAAATTTTAGTAAAATTTGATTGAAGACTCGCCAACGAACAAAATCTAGATAAAATTTTATCCAAATTTTATTTCATACACGTCAATGAACGAAATCCAGGCGAAATTTTAGTCCAATTTGAAATGAAAAGCACCAATGAAAAATTAGAATAAAATTTTAGTCAAATTTGATTTGAAGTGTGCCAATGAACCAAAGTCATGTGAAATTTTAGTCATATTTAATTCGAAACGCGCCAAAGAACAAAATCTAGATGAAATTTTATTCATATTTTATTTGAAGCGCATGAAAAAACAAAATCCTGGTGAAATTTTAGTCAAATTTGATTTGATACACGCTAATGAAGGAAACCCTGGTGAAATTTTAGTCAAATTTGATTTGAAACGCTCCAATGAAATGTAAAATTTTAGTTAAATTTGAATGGAAATGGGCCAACGAAAAAATCCGCTTGAAAGTTTAGTCAAATTTGATTCGGAATGTTTCAACAAACAAAATTCTTGTGATATTTTTGTCAAATTTGACTAGCATTACGCCAATGAACTAAAATTTTGGGTCAAATATTATCGGAAATGCACCAATGAAACAAACCCATGTGAAATTTTAATCAAATATGAGAAAAGTGCCCACGAACAAAATTCAGATGAAATTTTAGTCAAATTTTCTTTGATACACGCCAATGAACGAAACTCAAGCGAAATTTTAGTCAAATTCGATTGGAATTGGGCCAGTGAAAAGCTGCGTGAAATTGTCATCAAATTTGATTCGAAATGTGTCAATGAACCAAAGTTATGTGAAATTCTACTTAATTTTGATTGGAAACGTGCCAATGAAAAATATACAGATGAAATTTTAGTCAAATTTTATTTGAAACGGCGAACGAACAAAATTCTGGTGAATTTTTAGTCAAATTTGATTGGAAACGTGCCAATGAAAAATATACAGATGAAATTTTAGTCAAATTTTATTTGAAACGGCGAACGAACAAAATTCTGGTGAATTTTTAGTCAAATTTGATTAGAAACGCTCCAATGAACTAAGTCCCGGTGAAATTTTAGTCAAATTTGATTGGAAATGCGCCAATAAAAAAAAACCCCTGTGAAATTTTAGTTAAATTTGATTGGAAACGTGCCAAAGAAAAAACTTGTTTGAAATTGTGGTTAAATTTGATTTGAAATGTACCAATGAACCAAAGTCATGTGAAATTTTAGTTAAATTTGATTGAAAACGCGCCAATGAACCATACTCAGGTGGAATTTTAGTCAAATTTGATTGAAACGCGCCAATGAACAAAATTCTGATGAAATTTTAGTCAAATTTGATTTTAAATGCTCTAACGAACAAAATCCTATGAAATTTTAGTCAAACATCATTAGAAACACTCCAATGAGCTAAATTTCGGTGAAATTTTAATCAAATTTAATAGGAAATGTGCCAATGACCATAATCCATATGAACCAAAGTTAATGAACCAAAGTCAAGTGAAATTTGATTCGAAATGTGCCAATGAACCAAAGTCATATGAAATTTTAGTAAATTTTTATTAGAAATGCGCCAATTAACCAAAACCATGTGAAATTTTAATCAAATTTGATGGGAAACGTGCCAAGGAATAAAATTTAGATGAAATTTTAGACAAATTTGATTTGATACACATCAATGAACGATATCCCGTGAAAATTTTAGCCAAGTTTGAACGGAAATGCTCCAATGAACAAAACTCATGTGAAATTTTAGTTAAATTTGAATGGAAACGCGCCAACGAAAAAACTGCTTGAAAGTTTAGACAAAATTGATTCGAAATGTGTTAATGAACCAAAGTCATGTGAAATTCTAGTCAAATTTGATTGAAAATGTGCCAATGAACAAAATCCATATAAATTTTAGTGAAATTCGATTTGAAACGCACGAACAAACAAAATACGGGTGCATTTTAGTCAAATTTGAATGAAAACACGCCAATGAACGAAACACTTGTAAAATTTTAGTCAAATTTGACCAGAAATGCCCCAACGAAAAAACCTGCTTGAAATTTTAGTTAAATTTGATTCGAAATGTGCCAATGAACCAAAGTCACGAGAAATTTTAATCAAATTTGATTGGAAATACGCCAATGAGTCAAACTCAGGTGAAATTTCAATCAAATTTGATTAGAAACACGCTAATGAAATAAATCCCAGTGAAATTTTAGTCATATTTGACTAAAAACGTGTCAATGAACTAAACCCATTTGAAATTATAATCAATTTGATAGGAAACGCGTCAACAAACAAAATTAAGATGAAATTTTGGTCAAATTTGATTTGATACACGCCAATAAACGAAATCCTGGTGAAATTTTAGTCAACTTTGATTTTATACACGCCAATGAATGAAATCCAAGCGAATTTTAGTCAAATTTGATTGGAATTGCGCCAATGAAAAGCCATATGAAATTTTGGTCAAATTTGATTCGAAATGTGCCAATGAAACAAAGTCATGTGAAATTTTTGTTAAATTTTTTTGGAAATGCGCGAATGCACAAAATCCAGATAAAATTTTAGTCAAATTTGATTTGAAACGAACGAACGAACGAACAAAATTCTAGTGAGATTTTAGTCAAATTTGATTAGAAACATGATATGAGCTAAATTTCGGGGAAATGTTAGTCAAATTTGATTGGAAACGCGCTAGTGAGCCAAACCCTTGTGAAATTTTAGTCAAATTTGATTGGAAACGTGCCAATGAAGAAACTAGTTTGAAATTGTTGTCAAATTTGCTTCGAAATGTGCCAATGAACCAAAGTCATGAAAATTTTAGTCAAATTTAATTGAAAATGTGTCAGTAAACTAAACTCGGGTGAAATTTTAATCAAATTTGAACGAAAATGTGCCAATAAACAAAATTCAGATAAAATTTTGGTCAAATTTGATTGCAAATACTCTAACGAACAAAATCCTGGTGAAGAAACACACTAATGAACTAAAGTTCGATCAAATTTTAATCAAATTTGATTGGAAACGTGCCAATGAACATAACCCATGTGAAATTTTAGTCAAATTTGACTGAAAAAGCGCCAACGAAAATACCCCATGAAATTTTAGTCAAATTAGATTCGAAATGTGCCAATGAACCAAAGTCATGTGAAATTTTAGGAAAATTTTATTTGAAACATGCCAATGAACCAAATCCATGTGAAATTTTAGTCAAATTTGATGGAAACGTGCCAACGAACAAAATTTAGATAAAATTTTAGTCAAATTTGATTTGATACATGCCAATGAACGAAACCAGGTGAAATTTTAGTCCAGTTCGATTGGAAACGCTTCAATGAACAAAACCCATGTGAAATTTTAGTCAAATTGGAATGGAAACGCGCCAACGAAAAAATTCGCTTCAAAGTTTAGTTAAAATTGATTCAAAATGTGCCAACGAACCAAAGTCGTGTGAAATTCTAGTCAAATTTGATTGGAAACGTGCCAATGAACAAAATCAAATTGAAATTTTAGTCAAATATTATTTGAAATGTACGAACGAACGAAATTCTGGTGAAATTTTAGTCAAATTTGATTAGAAACACTCCAATGAATGAAATCTAGGTGAAGTTTTTGTCAGATTTGATTGAAAACGCACCAGCGAACAAAACTCATGTGAGATTTTAGTCAAATTTTATTGGAAATGTGCTAATGAACCAAACCCTTGTGAAATTGTAGTGAAATTTGATTCGAAATATGCCAACGAACTAAAGTCATGTGAAATTTTAGGCAAATTTGAATGTAAACACACCAACGAACCAAACTCAGGCGAAATTTTAGTCAAATCTGATTGAAAACGCTCCAATGAACAAAATCCAGATGAAGTTCTAGTTAAATTTGATTGGAAACGCACTAACGAACAAAATCTGGGTGAAATTTTAATCAAATTTGATTGAAATCACGCCAATGAATCAAACCCATGTGAAATTTTAGTCAAATTCAATGGAAAACGTACCAACGAACAAAATTTAGATGAAAATTTACTCAAATTTGATTTGACACAAGCCCATGAATGAAGCCCCAGTGAAATTTTAGTAAAATTTCATTGAAAACGTTCCAATGAACAAAACGCATCTGAAATTTTGGTCAAATTTGAATGGAAACGAGCCAACGAAAAAATTCGCTTGAAAGTTTAGTTAAATTTGATTCGAAATGTGCTAATGAACCAAAATCATGTGAAATTTTAGTCACATTTGACTGAAAACAAGCAAATGAACAAAATTCAGTTGAAATCTTAGTCAAATTTGATGTGAAACGCACTAACAAACAAAATCCTGATGAAATTTTAGTCAAATTTGATTGGAAACAAGCAAATAAACTAAATTTCGGTGAAATTTTAGTCAAATTTGATTGAAAACACGCCAATGAACTAAATCTGGATGGAATTTTAGTTAAATTTTATTGTAAACGCGCCAATGAACCAAACTGTGGGAAATTTTAGTTAAATTTGATTGGAGACTCGCCAACGAACAAAAGTCAGATGAAATTTTAGCTAAATTTTATTTGATACACATCAATGAACGAAATCCAGGTGAAAATTTAGTCAAATTTGATTTGAATTGGGCCAACGAAAAAATCAGCATGAAATTTTAGTTAAATTTGATTCGACATGTGCCAACGAACTAAAGTCACGTGAAATTTTTGTCAAATTTGATTGGAAATGCGCAAAAGAACAAAATTCAGATGAAATTTTATCAAATTCGATCTTAAATGGACGAACGAATAAAATCCTGGTGAAATTTTAGCCAAAATTGATTAGAAACACGCCAATGAACGAAATCTAGGTGAAATTTTAGTCAAATTTGATTGGAAACGCACCAATGAATAAAAATCATTAAAAATTTTGTCAAATTTGATTGGAAACGTACCAATGAAAAACCTACTCGAATTTTTGTGAAATTTGATTTGAAATGTTCTAATGAACCAAAGTCATGTGAAATTTTAGTCAAATTTGATTGGAAACGCGCTAATGAACCAAATTCAGGTGAAATTTTAGTCAAATTTGATTGAAAACGTGCCAATGAACAATATTCAAATGAAATTTTAGTCAAATTTGATTGTAAATGCTATAACAAACAAAATCCTGGTGAAATTTGAATCAAATTTGATTCGAAACACACTAATGAACTAAATCCCGGTTAAATTTTAGTCAAATTTGATTGGAAACACACCAATAAATCTAACCCGTGTGAAATTTTAGTCAAATTTTGTTTGAAACGTGCCAACAAAAAAACCCGCATGAAATTTTAATCAAATTTGATTCAAAATGTACCAATGAACCAAAGTCAAATGAAATTTTAATCAAATTTGACTAAAAATGTGCCAATGAACAAAATTCAGATGAAATTCTAGTCAAATTTGATTGGAAATGCACTAACGAACAATATTAAGGTAAAATTTTAATTAAATTTGATTGCAAATGCTCTAATGAACAAACTTCTGGTGAAATTTTAGTAATTTGATTAAAAGCACGCCAATGAATAAAATCCCAGTGAAATTTTAGTCAAATCTGATTGGAATCACACCAATGAACAAAATTCTTGTAAAATTTTAGTTAAATTTGATGGGAAACACACCAACGAACAAAATTCAGATGAAAGTTTAGTCAAATTTGATTTGATACAAGCTAATAAATGAAATACATGTGAAATTTTAGTCAAATTTGATTGGAAATGCTCCAATTAACAAAACTCATGTGAAATTTTAGTCAAATTTGAATGGAAACGCTCCAACAAAAATATTCGCTTGAAATTTTAGTCAAATTTGATTGGAAACGCTCAAATGAACAAAACTCATGTGAAATTTTAGTCAAATTTGAATGAAAATGCACCAAGAAAAAAAGTCACATAAATGTTTATTCAAATTTGATTGGAAACGCGCCAATGAATAAAATTCAGATGAAATTTTAGTCAAATTCTACTTGAAACGCATGAACGAACAAAATTCGGATGAAATTTTAGTCAAATTTGATTAGAAACAGTCAATGAACGAAATCCTGGTGAAATTTTAGTCAAATTTGATTGAAAATGAGCCAATGAATGAAATTCATGTGAAATTTTAGTGAAATTCGATTGGAAATGCGCCAACAAAAAATTCGCTTGAAATTTTGGTTGAATTTGATTCGAAATGTGCCAATGAACCAAAGTCACGAGAAGTTTTAATCAAATTTGATTGGAAACACACCAATAAACCAAACTCAAGTGAAATTTTTGTCAAATTTGAATGGAAACACGCTAAGAAAAAAAGTCACATAAAAGTTTAGTCAATTTGATTTGAAATGTGCCGACGAACCAAAGTCGTATGAAATTCTAGTCAAATTTGATTGGAAACGTGCCAATGAACAAAATTCAGATGAAATTTTAATCAAATTCGACTTGAAATGCACGAACGTACGAAAGTCGGGTGAAATGTTAGTCAAATTTGATTAGAAACAGTTAATGAATGATATCTATGTAAAATTTTAGTCAAATTTGATTAAAAATGAGCCAATGAACAAAACTTATGTGAAATTTTAGTCAAATTTGATTAGAAACAGTTAATGAATGATATCTATGTAAAATTTTAGTCAAATTTGATTAAAAATGAGCCAATGAACAAAACTTATGTGAAATTTTAGTCAAATTCGATTGGAAACTTGCCAACAAAAAAATCAGCTTGAAATTTTGGTTAAATTTGATTCAAAATGTGCCAATGAGCAAAAGTCATGTTAAATTTTATTCAAATTTGATTGGAAACGCGCTAATGAAAAATAGACAGATGAAATTTTAGTCAATTTTATTTGAAACGGCGAACGAACAAAATTCTGGTGAAATTTTAATCTAATTTGATTAGAAACACGCTAATGAACTAAATCTCGGTGAAATTTTAGTCAAATTTGATTGGAAACGCTCCAATGAACAAAACCCCTGTGAAATTTTAGCAAATTTGATTCCAAACGTGCCAAAGAAAAAACTTGCTTGAAATTGTGGCTAAATTTGATTTGAAATGTGCCAATAAACCAAAGTCATTTGACATTTTAGTCAAATTTGATTGAAAACACGCCAATGAACTAAACTCAGGTGAAATTTTAGTCAAATTTGATTGAAACGCGGCAATGAACAAAATTCAGATGAAATTTTAGTCAAATTCAACTTGAAATGCACGAACGAACAAAATTCGGGTGAAATTTTAGTCAAATTTGATTGAAAATGAGCCAATGAACAAACCTCATATGAAATTTTGGTCAAATTCGATTGGAAACGCGCCAACGAAAAAATCAGCTTGAAATTTTGGTTAAATTTGATTTGCAATGTGCCAATGAACCAAAGTCTTGAGAAATTTTAATCAAATTTGATTGGAAATGTGTCAATAAACCAAACTCAGGTGAAATTTTAGTCAAATTTGATTGGAAACGCACTAATGAATAAAAATCCTGATGAAATTTTAGTCAACATTGATTGGAAATGCTCTAACGAACGAAATTCTAGTGAAATTTTAGTCAAATTTGATTAGAAACGCACCAACGAACTAAATCCCGGTGACATTTTAATAAAATTTTATTGGAAATGTGCTAATATACCAAACCCATGTAAGATTTTGGTCAAATTTGATTGAAAACGCACCAATAAACAAAATGCAGATGAAATTTTAGTCGGATTTGATTTGAAATGCATTAACGAACAAAATTTTGGTGAAAATTTTGTCAAATTTGATTAGAAATTAAATCTTGATGAAATTTTAGTCAAATATTATTGGAAACGTGCCAATGAAACAAACACAAGTGAAATTTTAGTCAAATTTAATGGGAAACATGCCAACGAACAAAATTCAAATGAAATTTTAGTCAAATTTTCTTTGATACACGCCAATGAACGAAACCCAAGCGAATTTTAGTCAAATTCGATTGGAGTTGTGCCAATAAAAAGCTACGTGAAATTGTCGTCAAATTTGATTCGAAATATGCCAATGAATCAAAGTCATGTGTAATTTTAGTCAAATTTGATTGGAAACGTGCCAATGAAAAATATATAGATGAAATTTTAGTCAAATTATACTTGAAACGGCGAACGAACAAAATTCTGGTGAATTTTTTGTCAAATTTGATTAGAGACACGCCAATGAACTAAATCCCGATAAAATTTTAGTCAAATTTGATTGGAAACGTGCTAAAGAAAAAACTTGCTTGAAATTGTGGTTAAATTTGATTTGAATTGTGCCAAAGAACCAAAGTCATGTGATATTTTAGTCAAATTTGATTGAAAACGCGCTAATGAACCAAACTCAGGTGAAATTTTAGACAAATTTGATTGAAACGCGGCAATGAACAAAACTCAGGTGAAATTTTAGTCAAATTCAACTTGAAATGCACGAACGAACAAAATTTGGGTGAGATTTTAGTCAAATTTAATTAGAAACAGTTAATGAACTACCAGGTGAAATTTTAGTCAAATTTGATTGAAATGAGCCAATGAACAAAATCATGTGAAATTTTAGTCAAATTCGATTGGAAACGCGCCAACAAAAAAATTAGCTTGAAATTTTGGTTAAATTTGATTCGAAATGTGCCAATGAACCAAAGTCTCGAGAAATTTTAATCAAATTTGATTGGAAATGTGCCAATAAACCAAAATCAGGTGAAATTTTAGTCAAATTTGATTGGTAACGCACTAATGAACAAAATCCTGATGAAATTTTAATCAACATTGACTGGAAATGCTCTAACGAACGAAATTCTAGTGAAATTTTAGTCATATTTGATTAGAAACGCGCCAACGAACTAAATCCTGGTGAAATTTTAATAAAATTTTATTGGAAACGTGCTAATGAACCATACCCATGTAAAATTTTGGTCAAATTTGATTGAAAATGCACCAATAAACAAAATGCAGATGAAATTTTAGTCAGATTTGATTTGAAATGTATTAATGAACAAAATTTTGGTGAAAATTTTGTCAAATTTGATTAGAAATTAAATCTCGGTGAAATTTTAGTCAAATATTATTGGAAACAAGCCAATGAAACAAACACATGTGAAATTTTAGTCAAATTTGATGGGAAACGTGCCAACGAACAAAATTCAGATGAAAATTTAGTCAAATTTTCTTTGATACACGCCAATGAACGAAACCTAAGCGAGATTTTAGTCAAATTCGATTGAAATTGTGCCAATGAAAAGTTGTGTGAAATTGTCGTCAAATTTGATTAGAAATGTGCCAATGAACCTAAGTCATGTGAAATTTTATTCAAATTTGATTGGAAACGCGCCAATGAAAAATATACAAATGAAATTTTAGTCAAATTTTATTTGAAACGACGAACGAACAAAATTCTGGTAAAATTTTAGTCAAATTTGATTAAAAACATGCCAATAAACTAAATTCTGGTGAAATTTTAGTCAAATTTGATTGGAAATGCGCCAATGAACAAAATCCCTGTGAAATTTTAGTCAAATTTGATTGAAACGTGCCAAATAAAAAACTTGCTTGAAATTGTAGTTAAATTTGATTTGAAATGTGCCAATGAACCAAAGTCATGTGACATTTTAGTCAAATTTGATTGAAAACGCACCAATGAGCTAAACTCATGTGAAATTTTAGTCAAATTTGATTGAAACGCGGTAATGAAAAAAATTTAGAATTTTAGTCAAATTCGACTTGAAATGCACGAAAGAACAAAATTCGGGTAAAATTTTAGTCAAATTTGATTGAAAATGAGCTAATGTACAAAACTCATGTGAAATTTTAGTCAAATTCGATTGGAAACGCGCCAACGAAAAAATCAGCTTGAAATTTTGGTTAAATTTGATTAGAAATGTGCCAATGAACCAAAGTCTCGGGAAATTTTAATGAAATTTGCTTGGAAACGTGCCAATAAACCAAACTCAGGTGAAATTTAGTCAAATTTGATTGGAAACGCACTAATGAACAAAATCTTGATGAAATTTTAATCATCATTGATTGGAAATGCTCTAACGAACGAAATTCTAGTGAAATTTTATTCAAATTTGATTAGAAACGCACCAACGAACTAAATTCCAGTGAAATTTTAATAAAATTTTATTGGACACGGGCTAATGAACCAAACCCATGCAAAATTTTGGTCAAATTTGATTGAAAACGCACCAATAAACAAAATGCAGACGAAATTTTAGTCGGATTTGATTTGAAACGTATTAACGAACAAAATTTTGGTGAAAATTTTGTCAAATTTGATTAGAAATTAGATCTCGGTGAAATTTTAGTCAAATATTATTGGAAACGTGCCAATGAAACAAACACATTTGAAATTTTAGCCGAATTTGATGGGAAACGTGCCAATGAACAAAATTCAAATGAAATTTTAGTCAAATTTTCTTTGATACACGCCAATGAACGAAACCCAATGGAAATTTTAGTCAAATTCGATTGGAATTGTGCCAATGAAAAGCTGCGTGAAATTGTCGTCAAATTTGGTTTGAAATGTGCCAATGAACCAAAGTCATGTGAAATTTTAGTCAAATTTGATTGGTAACGTGCCAATGAAAAATATACAGATGAAATTTTAGTCAAATTTTATTTGAAACGGCGAACGAACAAAATTATGGTGAAATTTTAGTCAAATTTGATTAGAAACACGCCAATGAACTAAATTCCAGTGAAATTTTAGTCAAATTTGATTGGAAATGCGCTAATGAACAAAACCCCTGTGAAATTTTAGTCAAATTTGATTGGAAACGTGCCATAGAAAAAACTTTCTTGAAATTGTGGTTAAATTCGATTTGAAATGTGCCAATGAACCAAAATCGGGTGAAATTTTAGTCAAATTTGATTGAAATGCTCCAATGAACAAAATTCAGATGAAATTTTAGTCAAATTTGGTTGTAAATGCTCTAAGGAACAAAATCCTTTGGAATTTTAGCCAAATATGATTAGAAACACTCCAATGAGCTAAATTCCGGTGAATTTTTAATCAAATTTGTTTGGAAACGTGCCAATGAACATAACCTATGTGAAATTTTAGTCAAATTTGATCGAAAACGTGCTAACGAAAAAACTCGCATGAAATTTTTGGTAAATTTGATAAGAAACATGCCAATGAACCAAAGTCAAGTGAAATTTTGGTCAAATTTTATTGGAATTGCGCCAATAAACCAAACCGATATGAAATTTTAGTCAAATTTGATTGGAAAGGCGCCAACGAACAAAATTCAAATGAAATTTTAGTCAAATTTGATTTGATACAAGCCAATAAACGAAACCATGTGAAATTTTAGTTAAATTTGATTGGAAACGCTTCAATTAACAAAACTCATGTGAAATTTTAGTCAAATTTGAATGGAAAAGCGCTAATGAAAAAATCTGCTTGAAGTTTTAGTCAAATTTGATTCGAAATGTGCCAATGAACCACAAAGTCCGGTGAAATTTTAGTCAAATTTTATTGGAAACGTGCTAATCAGCAAAATCCAGATGAAATTTTTGTCAATTTTGATTTAAAACACACAAACGAACAAAATTCTGATGAAATTTTAGTTAAATTTGATTAGAAACACACCTGTGAACGAAATCAAAGTGAAATTTTAGTCAAATTTGATTGAAAACGCGCCAATGAGCAAAACTCGTATGAAATTTTAGTCAAATTTAATTGGAAACGCGCCAACGAAAAAACCCGCTTGAAATTTTAGTTAAATTTGGATCGAAATGTGCCAATGAACTAAAGTTACAAGAAATTTTAATCAAATTTGATTGGAAATGCGCCAATGAACATAACCCATGTGAAATTTTAGTCAAATTTGATTGAAAACGCGCCAACGAAAATATCCGCATGAAATTTTAGTAAAATTTGATTCTAAATGTGCCAATGAACTAATGTCATATGANTTGAAAACGCGCCAACGAAAATATCCGCATGAAATTTTAGTAAAATTTGATTCTAAATGTGCCAATGAACTAATGTCATATGAGATTTTAGTAAAATTTTATTGGAAATGTGCCAATGCACCAGAACCATGTGAAACTTTATTCAACTTTGACTTAATACGTGCCAATGAACGATATCCTATAGAAATTTTAGTCAAGTTTGAACGGAAACGCTCCAATGAACAAAACTCATGTGAAATTTTACTTAATTTTGAATGGAAACGTGCCAACGAAAAAATTCGCTTGAAAGTTTCGACAAAATTGATTCGAAATGTGCTAATGAACCAAAGTCATGTGAAATTCTAGTCAAATTTGATTGGAAACGTGCCAATGAACAATATTCAGACGAAAATTTAGTGAAATTCGATTTGAAACGTGTGAACGAACAAAATCCTAGTAATTTTACTCAAATTTGATTAAAAACATGCCAATGAACGAAATCTAGGTGAAATTTTAGTCAAATTTGATTGAAAACATGCCAATGAACAAAACACATGTGAAATTTTAATTAAATTTGATTGGAAATGCCCCAACGAAAAATCCCGCTTGAAATTTTAGTTAAATTTGATTCGAAATGTACCAATGAACCAAAGTCACAAGAAATTTAATCAAATTTGATTGAAAACTCGCCAATGAATCAAACTCAGGTGAAACTTCAATCAATGAAATCTAGGTGAAATTTTAGTCAAATTTGATTGAAAACATGCCAATGAACAAAACACATGTGAAATTTTAATTAAATTTGATTGGAAATGCCCCAACGAAAAATCCCGCTTGAAATTTTAGTTAAATTTGATTCGAAATGTGCCAATGAACCAAAGTCACAAGAAATTTAATCAAATTTGATTGAAAACTCGCCAATGAATCAAACTCAGGTGAAACTTCAATCAAATTTTATTAGAAACACATCAATGAAGTAAATCCCAGTGAAATTTTAGTCAAATTTGACTAGAAATGCATTAATGAACCAAACCCATGTGAAATTATAGTCAAATTCGATGGGAAACGCGTCAACGAACAAAATTCAAATGAAATTTTGGTCAAATTTGATTTGATACACGCCAATTAACTAAATCCTGGTGAAATTTTAATCAACTTTGATTTGGTACACGTCAATGAACGAAACCCTTGCGAAATTTTAGTCAAATTTGATTGGAATTGCACCAATGAAAAGTTGCATGAAATTTTAGTCAATTTTTAGTCAAATTTGACAGTTTAAGAAGCAGATGCATGTAGGCTAGTCAAGCAATCCTATATCCCAATGTCCTAAGTGCAACAAGTTTCATAAAGGAGAATGTCTATATGGAAAATATGTCTGCTATAAGTGTGGTCAACCCGGTTACGTGGCATCTTCATGCTCATCAATTAATGATAAGCAAAGGTGTTTGCTTTGACTCACGATGAGGCTGCCAAAAATCTGAACATGATTGCAGGTAGTTTATCCATCTCTAATATTCCTGTGTATGTCCTAGATGATTTCGATGTGACACATTCGTTCATATCTAATGTATGTCTAGCTAAGATTAATGCTTCATGTCAGAAAAATGATAGTGTTCTAGAGATGAGTATGCCATCAGGTGGAACTTTTAATACGGATAGGATAGCCAAAGGGGTATAGATAGATTTTCATGGACTGACTTTAGAGGCTAACTTGTATGTTATAGAGATGAAAGATTTTGATATTATTTTAGGTATGGACTAGTTGGGTAAAAATTGAGCCACGATAGTATGTTTTGAGAAAGAGGTAATTTTTCGAGGATCGTTAGAAGAGGAGTTCAGATTTTATGGATCGAGGATTAAGGCACTTCCTCGAGTTCTCTTTGCTTTAAAAGTAGAGAGCATGTTGAGAAAAGCTGACTGTCAAGGATATCTTGTCAGTCTTACTAGAACCTCCACTCAAGAGAAAGTATTAGGCAATGTGCCAATAGTAGAGAGTATGTTGACATGTTTCCCAAAGATCTATTGGGTATTCCGCCAGATAGACAAGCGAAGTTCACGATAGATCTGATACCTGGAGCTACCTTTGTGTCCAAAGCTCCATACCGAATGGCACCAAAGGAATTACAAGGGTTGAAGATGCAACTTGAAGAACTTCTAGACAAAGGGTTCATTAGACCAAGTGTATCTCCATGGAGGGCTCTGGTACTCTTTGTAAAGAAGAAAGATGGTACTATGAGGATGTGCATCGACTACCGTGAACTAATTAAGTTGAATATTAAGAATAAGTATGCCCTTCCAAGGATTGAGGACCTATTTGATCAATTGAAGGGTACATCCGTGTTCTCGAAAATTGATCTAAGGTCAGGCTATCATCAGTTGAAGATCAAGTCGACTGACATACCAAAGATGGTATTTAGGACCCGATATGAGCATTATAAGTTTACAGTGATGCACTTTGGCTTGACGAATGCCCCTGTGGTGTTTATGGACTTGATGAATAGAGTATTCTATCGGTATTTGGACATGTTTGTCATCATATTTATTGATGACATATTGATATACTCGAGAGATTCTCATCAACATGAAGAACATCTGAGGATAGTTTTAGAAACACTGTGTGAGGAAAAGTTATATGCCAAATTCAAGAAATGTGAATTTTGGCTAGATCGAGTTGGTTTTCTAGGCCATACTATTTCAGCACGAGGAATTGAAGTGTATCAATCCAAAGTTGAGGCTATAACCAATTGACCGAAACCTACAAATGTTGGAGAAGTGCAGAGTTTTCTAGGTTTAGCCAGTTATTATCGAAGATTTATAGAAGGATTTTCTAAGATAGTGAGTCCTATAAGACAATTGACTCGGACTAAGATTGTATGGTCAGAGAAATGCGAACAGAGTTTCCAAGAGTTAAAGGACAAACTCGTATCTGCACCAGTGTTGACTATTCCAAACGGTTCGGAAGGTTTTGTGATTTATAGTGATGCATCCAAGCTTGGTTTAGGATGTGTTTTGATGGAACATGGGAAAGTCATTGTTTATGCTTCGAGGCAATTGAAACAATATGAACAGAACTACCCTACACATGATCTCAAACTAGCAGCGATAGTGCACGCCTTGAAGATTTGTACCAATCACAAGAGTCTCAAATACTTCTTCACCTAGAAAGATTTGAATATGAGACAGCGATGGTGGTTAGAATTGGTGAAGGATTACGACTGCACTATCCTGTACCATCCGGGTAAGGCCAATGTAGTCGCTAATGCATTGAGTAGAAAGAATATGGGACAGTTGTCAGTACTTTGTACGAGACAGGATCATTTAGTGAGAGATTTTGAGAACATGAGAATTAAAGTTTTAATGTCACCAGTAAGGACATTGATGATGTTAGCAAGTTTTACTGTGAACCCGACACTGAGGGACAGAATAGTAGTTGCTAAGAAATATGATCCCTTTTTGGAAAAGATTTGGGCTAATGTGGGAAATGAGAAGAGAAAAGGATTTGAAATAGCCGAAGATAAGGCGTTGATGTTTAAGGGTCGATTGTGCATGCCAAAGGATGAAGTATTAAGGAATGAGATTAAAACTGAAGGTCATTCTACTCCTTATGTCGCACACCTAGGAGGAATTAAAATGTATAAAGATTTGCGTGATAGATTTTGGTGGAGAAATATGAAGGAAAATATAGCTTTGTTTGTGTCCAAATGTGTGGTTTGTCAACATGTAAAAGTTAAACATCAGAGCCCATCAGGGCCATTGAATCCTATGGACATACCCAAATGGAAGTGGAAAAATACTGCAATGAATTTTGCCGTTGGTTTTCCTAGATCAGTGAGAGGTCATGATGTGATCTGGGTGATTGTGGACCGACTTAAAAATTCTGCTCTTTTCTTGCCAGTTCGACACCTATAGCTTAGAACAGTTCACACAGATTTATATCAAAGAGATTATGTGACTTCATGGTATTCCAGTTTCTATTATATCGGATAGAGACCCAAGGCTTACTTCAAAGTTTTGGATAAGCCTTTAGAAAGCTATGGGTACCAAGTTAATGTTTAGTACTGCATACCATTCTCAGACTGACGGACAATCTGAACGAACTATCCAAGTGCTTGGAGATATGTTGAGAGCTTGTGTCCTAGATTTGGGTGGTAAGTGGGAAGACCATTTGCTGTTAGTTGAATTTGCATACAATAATAGCTTCCAAGCTAGTATTGGCATAGCATTATATGAGGCTTTGTATGGTCGTCGATGTCGTTCACCATTATACTGGGACGAAGTTGGTGAAAGGAAAGTTTTAGGTCTAGAATTCGTTGAAGAGACTATGGAGGCTATACATAAAATTAGATCAAGAATTAAGATCGTCAAAAGAGCTATGCTAACAAAAGGAGAAAATAATTGACTTTTGAGGTTGGAGAGAAAGTATATCTTAAAGTGGCACCAATGAAAGGAGTACTACGATTTGGAAAGAAGGGAAATTGAGTCCAAGATTTATTGGTCCGTTTGAGATTCTTGGAATGTGGCATATCGTTTAGCATTGCCACATGAACCATCAGTAGTGCACAACGTATTTCACATTCCTATGTTGAGAAAGTACATTTCAGATCCTAACCATGAGGTGAATGTTCGATCACTAAATGTTTAGAGTGATATGACGTATGAAGAAGTTCCTGTAGTGATTCTAGAGAGAAAAGACCATGTTTTGAGAAATTGAAAGATTCCATTAGTCTAAGTCCAGTGGAGACATAGTGAGAGTGAGGCCACATGGGAAATAGAAGAAGACTTTTTAGCCAAGTATCCCGAACTCTTTAAGCAAGTAAGTTAAATTTCGAGGACAAAATTATTTTTTAAGTGGGGGAGAGTTATAGCGACCAAGAATTTTTTTTTTCATAATTGATTGAATATTCAAAGCACTAATCAAACACGTTTGAAAACTTGGTGAAATAGTCAAGACATTTAACAACAAATTTAAATGCATGAAATGAAATATAAAATTATTCTTTTAATTGTTTAATGATATGAAACATTTTTTTTAACTTTTCATTCCAATTTATTCAAATTTCTAACATGTGTGAGATTTATACATGGAATTATATAAACATAAAATTATACCACATAACCTATGTGTTTCATCTCAATATATATATACTAAAAAACCAAAAACTTTTAAAATACCAAAGGTTATGAAATGCCAAAAGACTGCATTTATTCCTCACATAAAATACATTGAAATGAAACATATAAATTATGTGGTATACTTTTGTGTTTATATAATTCTGTGTATAAATCTCACACATGTTAGAAATTTGAATAAATTGGAATAAAAAGTTAAAAAAACTGTTTTATATCATCAAACAATTAAAAGAATAATTTGATATTTCATTTCATACATTTAAATTTGTTGTTAAATGTCTTGACTATTCCACTAAGTTTTCAAACGTGTTTGATTAGTGTTTTGAATATTCAATCAATTATGAAAGTTTTTTTTCTTTTTTGTCACTACAAAAATTTCATGTGAATTTTTCATTGTCACGTTTCCCATCAAATTTGACTAAAATTTCACAGGAGTTTGGCTCATTGGCGCATTTCCAATCAAATTTGACTAAAATTTCTCCGGGACTTAGTTCATTGGTATATTTCTAATCAAATTTGACTAAAATTTCATTTGAATTTTGTTCATTGGCGCGTTTTCAATCAAATTTGACTAAAATTTCGCATGACTTTGGTTCATTAGCACATTTCAAATCAAATTTGATTAAAATTTTATGCGGCTTTTCATTGGCGCAATTCCAAACAAATTTGACTAAAATTTTCCTTGTCTTTCGTTCATTGGCATGTATCGAATTAAATTTGACTAAAATTTCAACTGAATTTTGTTCGATGGTGCGTTTCCAATCAAATTTGACTAAAATTTCACATGGATTTGGTTCATTGGCGCATTTTCGATCAAATTTGACTAAAATTTCACATGACTTTTGGTTCATTGGCACATTTCGAATCAAATTTGACTAAAATTTTATGCGAGTTTTTTCGTTGGCGCGTGCGTTTCCAATCAAATTTGACTAAAATTTCACATGACTTTTGGTTCATTGGCACATTTCGAATCAAATTTGACTAAAATTTTATGCGAGTTTTTTCGTTGGCGCGTGCGTTTCCAATCAAATTTGACTAAAATTTCACATGGATTTGGTTCATTGGCGCATTTTCAATCAAATTTGACTAAAATTTCACATGACTTTTGGTTCATTGGCACATTTCGAATCAAATTTGACTAAAATTTTATGCGAGTTTTTTCGTTGGCGCATTTTCAATCAAATTTGACTAAAATTTCACATGACTTTTGGTTCATTGGCACATTTCGAATCAAATTTGACTAAAATTTTATGCGAGTTTTTTCGTTGGCGCATTTTCAATCAAATTTGACTAAAATTTCACGTGTGTTTGGTTCATTGGCGCATTTTCAATCAAATTTGATTAAAATTTCATCGGGATTTAATTCATTGACATGATTCTAATCAAATTTGACTAAAATTTCACAATGATTGTAATCAAATTTTACTAAATTTCATCTGAATTTTATTCATTGGCGAGTTTTCAATCAAATTTGACTAAAATTTCACCAAAGTTTGGTTCGTTGGCGCGTTTACAATAAAATTTGACTAAAGTTTCACTTGAATTTGATTCATTGGCTCATTTCGACGAGAATTGGACTAAAATTTAATGCGGCTTTTCATTGGTGGAATTCCAATCAAGTTTGACTAAAATCTCATTTAGGTTTCGTTCATTGGCATGTATCAAATCAAATTTGACTAAAATATCAACTGAATTTTGTTTGATGGCGCGTTTCCAATCAAATTTGACTAAAATTTAACATGAATTTGGTTCATTGGCGTGTTCTTAATCAAATTTGAATAAAATTTTATTAGGATTTTGTTCGTTTGTTCGTTTCACATCAAATTTGACGAAGATTTCATCTTGATTTTGTTCATTATCGTGTTATCAATTAAATTTGACTAAAATTTCACCGAGTTTGGTTCATTGTTCCGTTTCCAATCAAATTTAACTAAAATTTCATACAACTTTAGTTTATTGACACATTTCGAATCAAATTTGACTGAACTTTCAAGCAAATTTTTTCAATGGGGCATTTTCATTGAAATTTGACTAAAATTTAAAATGAATTTTGTTCATTGGAGTGTTTCCAATCAAATTTGACTAAAATTTCACTTGGGTTTCATTCATTCGCTTGAATTAAATAAAGTTTGACTAAATTTTCATCTGAATTTTGTTCGTTGGCTCATTTTCCTTCAAATTTAACTAAAATTGCACATGGATTTAGTTCATTGGCGCGATTTCAATCAAATTTGACCAAAATTTCATTCGAATTTTGTTCATTAGCCTGTTTCTATTGAAATTTTACCAAATTTTACCAAAAATTTGTTCGTTAGTGCGTTACCAATCAAATTTGACAAAAATTTCACCTGAGTTTGTGTCATTGGCACGTTTCCAATCAAATTTGACTAAAATTTCACATGACTTTGATTCATTGACACATTTCGAATCAAATTTGACTAAAACTTCACAAGGGCGTGGTTCATTGGCTCGTTTGAATCAAATTTGATTAAAACTTCACTGGGATTTAGTTCATTGGCATGTTCCAAATCGAATTTGACTAAAATTTCACCAGGAATTTGTTCGTTCGTGTGTTTTAAATCAAATTTGACTAAAATTTCATCTAAATTTTGTTCATCGGTGCATTTCCAATTAAATTTGGCTAAAATTTCACATGATTTTGGTTCATTAGCCCATTTCGAATCAAATTTGACTAAAATTTCTTGTGACTTTTCATTGATGCAATTCCAATCAAATTTTACGAAAATTTCACTTAGGTTTTGTTAATTTGCATTTATCAAATCAAATTTTACTAAAAATTCATCAGGGATGTGTATCAAATCAATGTCGACTAGAATTTCATCAGAATTTTGTTCGTTGGTGCATTTCCCTTAAGATTTAACTAAAATTTCAGATAAGTTTGGTTCATTGGCGCGATTCCAATCAAAATTGACTAAAATTTTTCATATGACTTTAGTTTATTGGCATATTTCGAATCAAATTTGACTAAAATTTCATATGGATTTTTTGTCGGCGCATTTTCAATCATGACTAAAATTTCACATGTATTTGGATTATCGGCGTGTTTCCAATCAAATTGGATTAAAATTTTACCGGGATATAGTTCATTGGTGTGTTTCTAATCAAATTTGACTAAAATTTCATTGAAATTTTGTTCGTTAGTGTGTTTCTCATCAAATTTAACTAAGATTTCGTCTGAATTTTGTTCGTTGGTGCATTTCTCATCAAATTTGACTAAAATTTCACATAGATTTGGTTCATTGGCGCGTTAGCAATCAAATTTGACAAAAAATTCACAGGACTTTGGTTCATTGGGACATTTCGAATCAAATTTAACTAAAATTTCATGCGAGTTTTTTCGTTGGCACGTTTCCAATCAAATTCGACTAAAATTTCATAAGTGTTTAGTTCATTGGTATGTTTCCAATCAAATATGATTAAAATTTCACCGAAATTTAGTTCATTGGCATGTTTCTAATCAAATTTGACTAAAACTTCACCAGAATTTTGTTCATTAGAGTATTTCCAAAGAAATTCAACTAAAATTTCATCTGATTTTGTTCATCACCTCGTTTTCAATCAAATTTGACTAAAATTTCAGCTGAGTTTGGTTCATTGGCGTGTTTCCAATAAAATTTGACTGAAATTTCACATGCGTTGGTTCATTGGCACATTTTGAATCAAATTTAGCTAGCATTTCAAGCGAGTTTTTTCTTTGGCGTGTTTTCAATCAAATTCGAGAAAAATTTCCCATGAGTTTTGCTCATTGGCACATTTTCAATCAAATTTGACTAAAATTTCACCTGAATTTATTTCATTGGGATGTTTTGTAATCAAATTTCACTAAAATTTCACCAGAATTTTGTTCGTTCATGCTTTTCCAATCAAATTTGACTAAAATTTCACCTGAATTTATTTCATTGGGATGTTTTGTAATCAAATTTCACTAAAATTTCACCAGAATTTTGTTCGTTCATGCTTTTCCAATCAAATTTGACTTAAATTTCCTCTGAATTTTATTCTTTTCTGCGTTTCATGTCAAATTTGACTAAAATTTAACTTGACTTTGGTTCATTGGCACATTTCAAATCAAATTTGATTAAAATTTCATGCGAATTTTTCGTTGGTGCTTTTTCAATCAAATTTGACTAAAATTAACCTGACTGTTGTTCATAGGTGCGTTTTCAATCAAATTTGACTAAATTTCACCTAAGTTTTGTTCTTTGGCCTGTTTCCAACCAATTTTGACTAAAATTTTACATGGGTTTGGTTCATTGGCACATTTTCAATCAAATTTGACTAAAATTTCACATGAGTATTGTTCATTGGCACGTTTCGAATCAAGTTTGACTAAAATCTCATGCGAGTTTTTTTGTTGCTCATTTCCAGTCAAATTTGACTAAAATTTCACATGTATTTGGTTCATTGGCGCGTTTCCAATCAAATGTGATTATAATTTCATCGGGATTTAGTTCATTGGTGGGTTTCTAATCAAAATTGTCAAAAATTTCACCAGGGTTTTGTTCGTTATAGTATTTCCAATCAAGTTCGACTAAAATTTCATCAGAATTTTGGTTATCGTCGTATTTTCAATCAAATTTGACTAAAATTTCACCTGAATTTATTTCATTGGGATGTTTTGTAATCAAATTTCACTAAAATTTCACCAGAATTTTGTTCGTTCGTGCTTTTCCAATCAAATTTGACTTAAATTTCCTCTGAATTTTATTCTTTTCTGCGTTTCATGTCAAATTTGACTAAAATTTAACTTGACTTTGGTTCATTGGCACATTTCAAATCAAATTTGATTAAAATTTTATGCGAATTTTTCGTTGGTGCGTTTTCAATCAAATTTGACTAAAATTAACCTGACTGTTGTTCATAGGTGCGTTTTCAATCAAATTTGACTAAAATTAACCTGACTGTTGTTCATAGGTGCGTTTTCAATCAAATTTGACTAAATTTCACCTAAGTTTTGTTCTTTGGCCTGTTTCCAACCAATTTTGACTAAAATTTTACATGGGTTTGGTTCATTGGCACATTTTCAATCAAATTTGACTAAAATTTCACATGAGTATTGTTCATTGGCACGTTTCGAATCAAGTTTGACTAAAATCTCATGCGAGTTTTTTTGTTGCTCATTTCCAGTCAAATTTGACTAAAATTTCACATGTATTTGGTTCATTGGCGCGTTTCCAATCAAATGTGATTATAATTTCATCGGGATTTAGTTCATTGGTGGGTTTCTAATCAAAATTGTCAAAAATTTCACCAGGGTTTTGTTCGTTATAGTATTTCCAATCAAGTTCGACTAAAATTTCATCAGAATTTTGGTTATCGTCGTATTTTCAATCAAATTTGACTAAAATTTCACCTGAATTTGTTCATTGGCGCATTTCCAATCAAATTTGACTAAAATTTCACATGACTTTGGTTCATTGGCACATTTCAAATCAAATTTAACTAACATTTCAAGCGGGTTTTTTCATTGGCCCATTTCCAACTAAATTTGACTAAAATTTCACATGGCTTTCGTTCATTGGTGTTTCTAATTAAATTTGACTTAAATTTCATCTAAATTTTGTTCTTTCCCGCTTTTCATTTCAAATTTGACTAAAATTTCACATGACTTTGGTTTACTGGCACATTTCGAATCAAATTTGACTAAAATTTCATGATGATATTTTTCGTTAGCCCATTTTCAATCAAATTTGGTTAAAATTTCATCTTAATTTTGTTCATAGGCACGTTTTCAATCGAGATTTAACAAAAATTTCACCTAACTTTGGTTCATTGGCACGGTTCCAAACAAATTTGACTAAAATTTCACATGATTTTAGTTCATTGGCATATTACGAATCAAATTTGACTAAAATTTCATGCTGCTTTTCATTGGCGCAATTCCAATCAAATTTGACAAAAATTTCACTTTGGTTTTGTTCATTGGCATGTATCAAATCAAATTTGACTAAAATTTCATCTGATTTTTTTTCACTGGCACGTTTCCCATCAAATTTGACTAAAATTTCACATTAGTTTTGTTCATTGGCACATTTCCAATCAAATTTGGCTAAAATTTCACCAAAATTTAGTTCATTGGCGTGTTTCTGATCAAATTTGACTCAAATTTCATCTGGATTTTGTTCGTTAGCGTATTTCACATCGAATTCGACTAAGATTTCATTTGGGTTTTGTTCACTGGGGCGATTTTAGTCAAATTTGAGTAAAATTTCACTTGTGTTTGGTTCATTGGCCCATTTCCAATCAAATTAGACTAAAATTTCACATGACTTCGATTAGTTGGCACATTTCGAATCAAATTTGACTAAACTTTCAAGCGGATTTTTTTGTTGGCGAGTTTCCATTCAAATTTGACCAAAATTTCACATGAGTTTTGTTCATCGGAGCGTTTCCAATCGAATTTGACCAAAATTTCACTTAGGTTTCCTTTATTGACTTTGTATCAAATCAAATTTGACTAAAATTTCATCTGAATTTTGTTCGTTGATGCGTTTCCCATCAAATTTGACTAAAATTTTTCACATGGGTTTGGTTCATGCGACTCCAATCAAATTTTTAAAAATTTCATCGGGATTTTGTTCATTGGCGTAATTGACTAAAATTTCACCAGGATTTTGTTCGTTAGTACGTTTTCAATCAAATTTCACTAGAATTTCTTCTGGATTTTGTTCAATAGCGCATTCTCAATCAAATTGGACTAAAAATTTACTTGTGTTTGCTTCATAGGTGCGTTTTCAATCAAATTTAACTAAAATTTCACTTGACTTTGGTTCATTGGCAAATTTTGAATCAAATTTGACTAAAATTTCATGCGGATTTTTTCGTGGGCGCATTTTCAATCGAACTTGATTAAAATTTCACATGTATTTGGTTCATTGGCGCGTTTCCAATCAAATTTAATTAAAATTTCATCGGGATTTAGTTCATTGGAGCGTTTCTAATCAAATTTGACTAAAATTTCACCAGCATTTTGTTCGTTAGAGCATTTCCAATCAAATTTGACTAAAATTTCATTTGAACTTTGTTCATTGGCACGTTTTCAATCAAATTTGACTAAAATCTCATGCGACTTTTCGTTCGCTCAATTCCAATCAAATTTGACTAAAATTTCATTTGGGTTTTGTTTATTGGTGTGTATCAAATAAAATTTGACTAAAATTTCATCTGAATTTTATTCATTGACGCGTTTCTCATCAAATTTGACTAAAATTTAACATGGGTTTGGTTCATTAGCACATTTCCCATCAAATTTGACCAAAATCTCACCTGGATTTAGTTTATTGGCATGTTTCTAATCAAATTTGACTAAAACGTCATCAGGATTTTGATCGTTAGTGCGTTTCACATCAAATTCGACTAAGATTTCATCTGAATTTTGTTCATTAGCGCATTTTCAATCAAATTTGACTAAGATTTCACTTAACTTTGGTTCATTGGTACGTTTCGAATAAAATTTGACTAAAATTGCATGCGACTTTTCATTGGTGCAATTCCAATCATATTTGACTAAAATTTCACTTGGATTTCGTTCATTAGCGTGTACCAAATCAAATTTGAGTAAAATTTCACAAGCGTTTTCGTTCATTGGCATGTATCAAATCAAATTTGACTAAAATTTCACCTGAGCATTGGCTCGTTGTTAATCAAATTTGACTAAAATTTCACATGACTTTGGTTTATTGGCAAATTTCGAATTGAATTTGACTAAAATTTCATGTAGATTTTTTCGTTGGCTCGTTTTCAATCAAATTTGACTAAAATTTCACATTTGTTTGGTTCATTGGTGCGTTTCCAACCAAATTTGATCAAAATTTCATCGAGATTTAGTTCATAAGCATGTTTCTAATCAATTTTGACTAAAATTTCACTAGCATTTTGTTAGTTAGAGCATTTCCAATCAAATTTGACTAAAATTTCATCTTAATTTTGTTCATTGGTGCGTGTTCAATCAAATTTGACTAAAATTTCACCTGAATTTGGTTCATTAGTGCGTTTCCAATCAAATTTGACTAAAATTTTTCCATGACTTTAGTTCATTGGCACATTTCGAATCAAATTTGACTAAAATCTCAAACGGCTTTTCATTGGCTCAATTCCAATCAAATTTGACTAAATTCATTGGCGTGTATCAAATCAAATTTGACTAAAATTTTACCAGGTTTTCGTTCATTGGTGTTTATCAAATCAAATTTGATTGAAATTTCATCTGAATTGTGTTCTTTGGCGTGTTTCCCATGAAATTTGACTAAAACTTCACGTGGGTTGGTTTCATTGGCGCGTTTCCAATCAAATTTGACTAAAATTTCATAACACTTTGGATCATTGGCACATTTCAAATCAAATTTGACTAAAATTTCATAGGGCTTTTCATTGGAGCAATTCCATTCAAGTTTGACTAAAATTTCACTTGGGTTTCATTCATTGGCGTGTATCAAATCAAATTTGACTAAAATTTCTTCTGAATTTTAATCGTTGGCACGTTTCCCAACAAATTTGACCAAAGTTTCACATGAGTTTGGTTCATTGGCACGTTTCTAATCAAATTTAACTAAAATTTCATCAGGATTTTGTTCATTTGTGTGTTTCTAATCAACTTTGACTAAAATTTCACCAGAATTTTGTTTGTTAGTGCATTTCCCATCAAATTTGACTAAGATTTTGCCAGGATTTTGTTCATTGGCACATTTTCAATCAAATTGGACTAAAATTTCACATGACTATGATTCATTGGTACATTTCAAATTAAATTTGACTAAAATTTCATGAGGTTTACATTCGTGCAATTCCAATTAAATGTGACTAAAATTTCACTTGGATTTCAGTCATTGGCATGTATCAAATCAAATTTGATTAAAATTACACTAGGATTTCATTCATTGGTGTGTATTAAATCAAATTTGACTGAACTTTCATCTGAATTGTGTTCTTTGGTGTGCTTCCCTTCAAATTTGACTAAAATTTCACATGAGTTTGGGTTATAGGTGCGTTTCCAATCAAATTTGACTAAAATTTCACATAACTTTCGTACATTGGCACATTTCGAATCGAATTTGACTAAAATGTCATACGGCTTTTCACTGGCCCAATTCCAATCAAATTTGACTGAAATTTCACTTGGGTTTCATTCATTAGCATGTATCGAATAAAATTTAACTAAAATTTCATCTGAATTTTGTTCATTGGCCTGTTTCCTGCCAAATTTGACTAAAATTTCACATGGACTTGGTTCATTGGCATATTTCCAATCAAATTTGACTAAGCTTTCATTGGGATTTAGTTCATTTGCACGTTTCTAACCAAATTCGACTAAAATTTCATTAGGGTTTTGTTCATTAGTACGTTTCACGTCAAATTCGACTATGATTTCATCTGGATTTTGTTCATTGGTGCATTTTCAATAAAATTTGACTCAAATTTCCCATGACTTTGGTTCATTGGCACATTTCGAATCAAATTTGACTAAAATTTCATGCAGGTTTTCATTTGCGCAATTCCAATCAAAGTTGACTAAAATTTCACTTGAATTTCGTTCATTGGCATGTATCAAATTAAATTTGACTTAAAGTACACCGTGGTTTCGTTCATGGCATGTATCAAATCAAATTTGACTGAAATTTCATCTGAACTGTTTTCTTTGGTGCATTTCCCATCAAATTTGATTAAAATTTCACATGAGTTTGGTTCATTGGCGCGTTTTCAATCAAATTTGACTAAAATTTCAAATCACTTTGTTCATTGACACATTTGGAATCAAATTTGAATAAAATTTCATGCGGCTTTTCATTGGCACAATTCCAATCGAATTTTACTAAAATTTCACTTAGGTTTCATTCATTGGCGTGTATCAAATCAAATTTGACTAAAATTTCACCAATGTTTCATTCATTGGCATTTATCAAATCAAATTTGACTAAAATTTCATCTGAATTGTGCTCTTTGGTGCGCTTCCTAGCAAATTTGACTAAAATTTCACATGGATTTGGTTCATTGACGCATTTTCAATCAGATTTGACTAAAATTGCATATGACTTTGGTTTATTGGCACATTTCGAATCAAAATTGACTAAAATTTCATGCGGCTTTTTATTGGTACAATTCCAATCAAATTTGACGCAAATTTTGCTTAGGTTTCATTCATTGGCGTGTATCAAATCAAGTTTCACTAAAATTTCATTTGAATTTTGTTCATTGGCGAGTTTCCCTTCAAATTTGACTAAAATTTCACATGGGTTTGGTTCACTGGTACATTTCCAGTCAAATTTGGCTAAAATTTCACTGTAATTTAGTTCATTAGTGTGTTTCTAATCAAATTTGAATAAAATTTCTTTAGGATTTTGTTCGTTAGTGCGTTTCACATCTAATTCGACTAAGATTTCATCTGGATTTTGTTCATTGGCATGTTATCAATCAAAATTGACTAAAATTTTACATAACTTTGGTTTATTGGCACATTTCGAATCAAATTTGAGTAAAATTTAATGTGGCTTTTCATTTGGGTAATTCCAATCAAATTTGACGAAAATTTAACAAGGGTTTCATTCATTGCCATGGATCAAATCAAACTTGACTGAAATTTCATTTGAATTGTGTTCTTTGGCTCGTTTTCCATCAAATTTGACTAAAATTTCACATGGGTTTGGTTCACTGGCACATTTCCGATCAAATTTGACTAAAATTTCATAAGACTTTGGTTCATTGGCACATTTCGAAACAACTTGACTAAAATTTCAAGCGAGTTTTTTCGTTGGCGCATTTCCAATCAAATTTGACTGAAATGTCACATGTGTTTGGTTCATTAGCGCTTTTCCAATCAAATATAATTAAAATTTCGCTGGAATTTAGTTCATTGGCGTGTTTCTAATCAAATTTGACTAAAATTTCACTATGATTTTGTTCATTAGAGTATTTTCGATCAAATTCGACTAAAATTTCATCTGAATTTTGTTCATCGGCACATGTTCAACCAAAATTGACCTAAATATCACTTGAGTTTGGATCATTGTGCATTTCCAATCAAATTTGACTAAAAGTTCATATGACCTTGGTTCATCGGCACATTTCAAATCAAATTTAACTAGCATTTCTAGCAAGTTTTTTCATTGCCGCATTTCCAATCAAATTTGAGTGAAATTTCACGTGAGTTTTGTTCATTGGCGTGTTTCCAATCAAATTCGACTAAAATTTCACCTGGATTTCATTCGTTCGCGTGCTTCTAATCAAATTTGATTATAAATTTCACCAGAATTTTGTTCTTTCGTGCATTTCAAATCAAATTTGACTTAAATTTCATCTTAATTTTGTTCTTTGGCTCGTTTCCTATCAAAGTTGACTAAAATTTCATATGACTTTGGTTCATCAGAACATTTTGAATCAAATTTGACTAATATTTCATGCAGTTTTTTATTGGTGCAATTCCAATTGAATTTGACTAAAATTTTACCAAGGTTTCGTTCATTGGCATGTATCAAATCAAATTTGACTAAAATTTCATGCGAGTTTTTTCATTGGCGCGTTTTCAATCAAATTTAACTAAAATTTCACCTGAGTTAGGTTCATTGGCACATTTCGAATCAAATTTAATTACCATTTAAAGAGGGTTTTTTCGTTGGCGCATTTCCAGTCAAATTTGACTAAAATTTCACATGAGTTTTGTTCAATGGTGCATTTTCAATCAAATTTGACTAAAATTTCATGAGTTTTGTTCATTGGCATGTTTCCGATCAAATTTGACTAAAATTTCACCTGAATTTCATTCATTAGCGTGCTTTTAATCAAATTTGACTTCAATTTCATGTGAATTACGTTCTTTGGCATCGTTTCCTGTCAAATTTGACTAAAATTTAACATGTCATTGGTTCATTTGCACATTTCAAATCAAATTTGACTAAAATTTCATGCGACTTTTCATTGGCGCAATTCCAATCAAATTTGACTAAAATTTCCCTTAGATTTCATTCTTGGCGTGTGTCAAATCAAATTTGACTAAAATTTCACCAGGGTATCGTTCTTTGGCATATATCATATCAAATTTGACTAAAATTTCATGCTAATTTTTTTGTTGACATGTTTTCAATCAAATTTAACTAAAATTTCAACTAAATTTTGTTCATAGGCGCGTTTTTATCGAATTTGACTAAAATTTCACCTAAATTTGGCTCATTGGCGCGTTTCCAAACTAAATTGACTAAAATTTCACATGACTTTGGTTCATTGACACATTTCGAGTCAAATTTAACTAGCATTTCAAGCGAATTTTTTCGTTGGCACATTTCCAATCAAATTTGACTAAAATTTCACATGAGTTTTGTTCATTGGCACGTTTCCAATCAAATTTGGCCAAAATTTCACCAGAATTTTGTTCGTTCTTGCGTTTCAACTCAAGTTTGACTTAAATTTCATCTGAATGTTATTCTTTAGTGCGTCTCATGTAAATTTGATTGAAATTTGACATGACTTTGGTTCATTGGCACATTTCGAATCAAATTTGACTAAAATTTTATGCTGATTTTTTCGTTGGCGCGTTTCAAATCAAATTTGACTAACATTTCTCCTGGATTTCATTCATTGTTGTGTATCAAGTGAAATTTGACTAAAATTCCATCTAAATTTTGTTCGTTAGTGCGTCTCCAATCAAATTTGACTAATATTTCCCATATGTTTGATTTATTGGCGCATTACCAAAAAAATTTAACTAAAATTTCACCGGGATTTAGTTCGTTGGCATGTTTCTAATCAAATTTGACTAAAATCTCATCTGAATTTTGTTCATTAGTGAGTTCCACGTCAAATTTGACTAATATTTCATCTTGATTTTGTTCATTGGTGCGTTCTCAGTCAACTTTGACAAAAATTTCGCCTGAGATTGGCTTATTGGCCCATTTCCAATCAAATTTAACTAAAATTTCACATGACTTTTGTTCATTGGTACATTTCGAATCAAATTTGACCAAACTTTCGAGCGAATTTTTTCATTGGAGCGTTTCCATTCTAATTTGACTAAAATTTCACATGAGTTTTGTTCATTGCAGTGTTTCCAATCAAATTCGACTAAAATTTCACCTGAGTTTCATTCCTTAGCTTGTATCAAATCAGATTTGACTAAATTTTCATCTGAATTTTGTTTGTTGGCACGTTTTCCTTCAAACTTGACTAACATTTCATGTGGGTTAGGTTCATTGGCGCGATTAGAATCAAATTTGACAAAAATTTCACTTGAGTTTCGTTCATTGGCATGTATGAAATCAAATTTGACTAAAAGTTCATCTGAATTTTGTTCGTTGGAATGTTTCCCATCAAATTTGACTAAAATTTCACTTGGGTTTGGTTCATTGGCGCGTTTTCGATCAAATTTGGCTAAAATTTCACCAGGATTTAGTTCATTTGCGTGTTTCTAATCAAATTTGATTAAAATTTCATCAGAATTTTGTTCATTATTGTGTTTCACATCAAATTCGATTAAGATTTCGTCTGAATTTTGTTCATTGGGGCATTTACAGTCAAATTTGACTAAAAATTCACCTGTGATTGGTTTATTGGCCCCTCTCTAATCAAATTAAACTAAAATTTCACATGACATTGGTTCAATGGCATATTTTGAATCAAATTTGACTAAAATTTCAAGCAAATTTTTTCGTCGACATGTTTCCATTCGAATTTGACTAAAATTTCACATGAATTTTGTTCATTGGAATGTTTCCAATCGAATTTGACTAAAATTCACATGGGTTTCATTCATTAGCTTGTATCAAATCAGATTTGACTAAAATTTCATGTGAATTTTATTCGTTGACGCATTTTCCATCAAATATGACTAAAATTACACATGGGTTTAGTTTATTGGCGCGATTCCAATCAAATTTTACTAAAATTTCATTGGGATTTTGTTCATTGGCGTGTTTCCAATCAAATTTGACTTAAATTTCACTAGGATTTTGTTCGTTAGTGCATTTGCAATCAAATTTAACTAGAATTTCATCTGAATTTTGTTCAATGGCGCGTTCTCAATAAAATTGGACTAAAATTTCACCTGAGTTTGCTTCATAGGCGCGTTTTTAATCAAATTTGGCTAAAATTTCACACGACTTTGGTTCATAGCACATTTCGAATCAAATTTGACTACAATGTTGTGTGGGCTTTTCGTTGACTCATTTCCAATCAAATTAGACTAAAATTTCATAAGGGTTTGGTTCATTGGCCCGTTTCTAATCAAATTTGGCTAAAATTTCACATGGTTTTGGTTCATTGGTGCGTTTCCAATTGAATTTGATTAAAATCCCACTGGTATTTAGTTCATTGGCATGTTTCTAATCAAATTTAACTAAAATTTCAGCAGAATTTTGTTCATTAGAACATTTCCAATCAAATTTGACTAAATTTCATATGAATTTTGTTCATTGACGTGTATCCAATCAAATTTAACTAAAGTCTCACACGAATTTGGTTCATTGGCACATTTCGAATCAAATTTGATTAAAATTTCATGCGACTTTTCATTAGCGCAATTTCAATCAAATTTGACAAAAATTTCACTTAAGTTTCGTTCATTGGCGTGTATCTAATTAAATTTGACTAAAATTTCATCTGAATTTTGTTCATTAGCGTGTTTCCCATCAAATTTAACTAAAATTTCACATGGGTTTGGTTAATTGGCACGTTTTCAATCAAATTTGACTAAAATTTCACCGGATTTAGTTCATTGGCATTTTTCTAATCAAACTTAACAAAAATTTCATCAGAATTTTGTTCGTTAGTGCGTTTCACATCAAATTCGACCAAGATTTCATCTGAATTTTGTTCATTGGCGCATTTTTATTCAAATTTGACTAAAATTTCACACGACTTTGGTTCATTGGCACATTTGGAATCAAATTTGATTAAAATTTTATGCAGCCTTTCATTTGCACAATTCCAATCGAATTTGACCAAAATTTCACCAGGGTTTTGTTCATTGCCGCGTATCAAATCAAATTTGACTGAAATTTCATCTGAATTGTGTTCGTTAGTATGTTTTCCATCAAATTTGACTAAAATTTCACATGGGTTTGGTTCATTGCCACGTTTCCAATCAAATTTGACTATAATTTCACAAGACTGTGGTTCATTGGCACATTTCGAATCAAATTTGACTAAAATTTCATGTGAGTTTTTTCCTTGGCGCGTTTCCAATCAAATTCGAATAAAATTTCACAAGGGTTTGGTTCATTAGCGCGTTTCCAATCAAATTTGACTAAAATATCAAATGGCTTTGGTTCGTTGGCACATTTCAAATCAAATTTGACTAAAATTTCATGCGAGTTTTTTCGTTGGCATGTTTCCAATCAAATTTGAGAAAAGTTTCAAGTGTGTTTGGTTCACTGGCGCGTTTCCAATCAAATATGATTAAAATTTCATCGGGATTTGGTTTATTGGTATGTTTCTAATCAAATTTGACTATAATTTCACCAAGATTTTATTTGTTAGAGCATTTCTGATCAAATTTGACTAATATTCCATTTGAATTTTGTTCATTACCGCGTTTTCATTCAAATTTGACTAAAATTTCACCTGAGTTTGGTTCATTTGCACGTTTTCAATCAAATTTGAATAAAATTTTACATGACTTTGGTTTATTGGCTCATTTCAAATCAAATTTAACTAGCATTTCATTTTCAATCAAATTTTACTAAAATTTCACATGAGTTTTGTTCATTGGCGCATTTCTAATCAAATTTGATGAAAATTTCTCCTGATTTTCATTCATTGGCGTGTTTCTAATCAAATTTGACTAAAATTTCACCAAGATTTTGTTCGTTCGTGCGTTTAAAATCAAATTTGACTTAAATTTCATCTAAATTTTGTTCTATGGCGCGTTTCCAATCAAATTTGACTAAAATGCCACTCGACTTTGGTTCATGGGCACATTGCGAATCAAATTTGATAAAAATTTAATGCAACTTCTCATTAACGGAATTCCAATCCAATTTGACTAAAATTTCACTTGCTCTTCGTTCATTGGCGTGTATCAAATCAAATTTAACGAAAATTTCATCTGAATTTTGTCCGTTGGTGCGTTTCCCATCAAATTTGACTAAAATTTCAATGGGTTTGGTTCGTCGGTACATTTCCAATTAAATTTGACTAAACTTTCGTCGGGATTTAGTTCATTGGCATGTTTCTAATCAAATTTGATTAAAATTTCATCAGGATTTTGTTAGTTAGTGTGTTTGACATCGAATTCGACTAAGATTTCATCTGAATTTTGTTCATTGGCACGTTTTCAATCAAATTTGACTAAAATTTCACATGACTTTGGTTCATTGGCACATTTTGAATCAAATTTGACTAAAATTTCATGCAACTTTTCATTCGCGCAATTCCAATCAAATTTGTATGAAATTTCACTTGGATTTCATTCATTGGCATGTATCAAATCAAATTTGACTAAAATTACACAAGGTTTCGTCATTTGCATGTATTAAATCAAATTTGACTGAAATTTCATCTGAATTGTGTTCTTTAGGGCGTTTCCCATCAAATCTGACTAAAATTTCACACGGGTTTGGTTCGTAAGCACGTTTCCAATCAAATTTGACTAAAATTTCACATCACTTTGGTTTATTGGCACATTTCGAATCAAATTTAACTAAAATTTCATGCGCCTTATCATTGGCGCAATTTTAATCAAATTTGACAAAAATTTCACTTGGGTTACGTTCATAGGTGTGTATCAAATCAAATTTGACTAAAATTTCACTGGGGTTTCATTCATTGGCGTGTATCAAATCAATTTGACTGAAATTTCATCTGAATTGTGTTCTTTGGTGTGTTTCCTTTTAGATTTGACTAATATTTCACTTGGGTTTCGTTCATTGACGCGTTTCCAATCAAATTTGACTAAAACTTTGGTTCATTGGTACATTTCGAATCAAATTTGACTAAAATTTCATGTGGCTTTTCATTGGCATAATTCAAATTAAATTTGAGTAAAATTTCACTTGGTTTTGTTCATTGATGTGTATCAAATCAAATTTGACAAAAATTTCATCTAAATTTTGTTTGTTGACGCGTTTCCCATCAAATACGACTAAAATTTCACATTGGTTTGGTTCATAAGCACGTTTCCAATCAAATTTGACTAAAATTTCATCGAAATTTTGTTCATTGGTGGGTTTCTAATCAATTTCAACAAAAAATTCGTCTAAATTTTTTTCGTTGGTGCGTTTCTCATCAAATTTAACTAAAATTTCACATGGGTTTGGTTCATTGGAGCGTTTCCAATCAAATTTGACTAAAATTTCATCGGGATTCAATTCATTGGTGTGTTTCTAATCAAATTTGACTAAAATTTCGTTAGGATTTTGTTCGTTAGTGCGTTTCACATCAAATTCGACTAAGATTTCATATAGATTTTGTTCATTGGTGAATTTTCAATCAGATTTTACTAAAATTTCACATGACTTTGGTTCATTGGCACATTTCGAATCAAATTTGATTAAAATTTCTTGCGGCTTTTCATTTACTCAATTCCAATCAAATTTGACTAAAATTTCACCAAGTTTTCGTTCATTATCGAATCAAATTTGACTGAAATTTCATCTCAATTTTGTTCTTTAGTGCGTTTTCCGTCAAATTTGACTAAAATTTTACATGGATTTGGTTCATTGGCACGTGTCCGATCAAATTTAACTAAATTGTCATCGGGATTTAGTTCATTGGCATGTTTCTAATCAAATTTGACTAAAATTTCATCAGGATTTTTTTGTTAGTGTATTTCACATCAAATTCGACTAAGATTTCTGGATTTTGTTCATTGGCGCATTTTCAATCAAATTTGACTAAAATTTCACATGACTTTGGTTCATTGGCACATTTTGAAACAAATTTGACTAGAATTTCATTCGGCTTTTCATTTGCGCAATTCCAATCAAATTTGTCTAAAATTTCACTTGGATTTCGTTCATTGGCGTGTATTAATTCAAATTTGGCTAAAATTACACCAAGTTTCATTCATTGGCGTGTATCAAATTAAATTTGACTAAAATTTCATCGAAATTGTGATCTTTGGCGCGTTTTCCATCAAATTTGACTCAAATTTCACATGGGTTTGGTTTATTTACGCATTTCCAATCAAATTTAACTAAAATTTCACATCACTTCTGTTCATTGGCACATTTCGGATCAAATTTGACTAAAATTTCCTGGGACTTTTCATTTGTGTAATTCCAATCAAATTTGACTAAAATTTCACAAGGGTTTCGTTCATTGCCGTTTATCAAATCAAATTTGACTAAAATTTCATCTGAATTGTGTTCTCTGGCTCGTTTCCCCTCAAATTTGACTAAAATTTTACATGAGTTTGGTTCATTGGCGCGTTTACAATCAAATTTGACAAAAATTTCACAAGACTTTCGTTCATCAGCACATTTCGAATCAAATTTAACTAGCATATCAAGCGAGTTTTTTCATTGCCGCATTTTCAATCAAATTTGACTAAAATTTCCCATGAGTGTTGTTCATTGGTGCATTTCCAATCGAATTTAACTAAAATTTCATTTGGATTTCATTCATTGGCGTGTGTCAAATCAAATTTGACTAAAATTTCACCCAATTTTCGTTCATTGGCGTATATCAATTCAAATTTGACTAAAAATTTCATGCAGATTTTTTCATTGGCAAGTTTTCAATCAAATGATTAAAATTTAAACTGAATTTTGTTCATAGGCGCGTTTTCAATCGAATTTGACCAAAATTTCACCAAAGTTTGGCTCATTGGCGTGTTTCCAATATAATTTGACTAAAATTTCACATAACTTTGGTTCATTGGAACATTACGAATCAAATTTAACTAGAATTTCAAGCGGATTGTTTCGTTGGCACGTTTCCAATCAAATTTGACTAAAATTTCACAAGACTTTTGTTTATTGGTGCGTTTCAAATCAAATTTGACTTAAATTTCATCTGAATGTTGTTCTTTGGTTTCACATGATTTTGATTTATTGGCACATTTTGATTTTGACATGATTTTGATTTATTGGCATATTTTTAATCAAATTTGACTAAAATTGCATGCTGATTTTTTCCTTGGGGCATTTCAAACCAAATTTGACTAAAATTTAGCCTAGATTTCATTCATTGTCATCAAGTAAAATTTGACTAAAACTCCATCTGAATTTTGTTCGTGGGCGCATCTCTTTTCAAATTTAACTAATATTTCCCATGGGTTTGGTCTATTGGCGTATTTCCAAAAAAATTTAACTAAAATTTCATCGGGGTTTAGATCATTGGCGTGTTTCTAATCAAATTTGACTAAAATATCATCTGGATTTTGTTCATTAGTGCGTTTCACGTCAAATTTGACTAAGATTTCATCTTTATTTTGTTTATTGGCATGTTTTTAGTCAAATTTGACAAAAATTTCACTTTAGTTTGTCTCACTGGCCCATTTTCAATCAAATTTAAATAAAATTTCACATGACTTTTGTTCATTGGCACATTTCGAATCGAATTTGACTAAACTTTCGAGTGAATTTTTTCATTCGAGCGTTTCCATTCTAATTTGACTAAAATCTCACATGAATTTTGTTCATTGGAGCATTTCTAGTCAAATTCGACTAAAATTTCACCTGGGTTTTGTTCCTTGGCTTGTATCAAATCAAATTTGACAAAATTTTCATCTGAATTTTGTTCGTTAGAGCGTTTTCCTTCAAATTGAACTAACATTTCACATGGGTTAGGTTCATTGGCACGATTCTATTCAAATTTGACAAAAATTTCACTTGGATTTCGTTCATTGGCATGTATGAAATCAAATTTGACTAAAATTTCATCTGAATTTTATTCGTTGGCATGTTTCTCATCTAATTTGACTAAAATTTCACATGGATTTGGTTCATTGGCGCGTTTCCAATAAAATTTGGCTAAATTTTCATCGGGATTTAGTTCATTGGCGTGTTTCTAATGAAATTTGAATAAAATTTCATCAGAATTTTATTCATTAGTGCATTTCACATCAAATTCATCTGGATTTCACATCTAATGAAATTAAGGTTTCGTCTAAATTTTGTTCATCGGGGGTGTTTACAGTCAAATTTGACTAACAATTCACCTGTGTTTCATTTATTGGTCTCTCTACAATCAAATTAGACTAAAATTTCACATGACATTGATTCATTGGCACATTTCGAATCAAATTTGACTAAACTTTCAAGCGAGTTTTTTCGTTGGCGTGTTTCCATTCGAATTTGACTAAAATTTCACATGAGTTTTGTTCATTGGAACGTTTCCAATCGAATTTGACTAAAATTTTACCTTGGTTTCATTCATTGGCTTGTATCAAATCAAATTTGACTAAAATTTCATGTGAATTTTATTCATTGACGTATTTTTCATCAAATTTGACTAAAATTACACATGGGTTTGGTTCATTAGCGTGATTCCAATCAAATTTTACTAAAATTTCATCAGGATTTTGTTCATTGGCGTGTTTCTAATCAAATTTGACAAGAATTTCATCTGGATTTTGTTCAATGGCGCGTTCTCAATCAAATTGGACTAAAATTTGCCTGTAGGCACGTTTTGAACCAAATTTGGCTAAAATTTCACATGACTTTGGTTCATTGGCACATTTCGAATCAAATTTGACTACAATTTCATGCGGGTTTTTCATTGGCTCATTTCGAATCAAATTGGACTAAAATTTCACAAGGCTTTGGTTCATTGGTGTCTGTCCAATCAAATTTAGCTAAAATTTCACATGGGTTTGGTTCATTGCCGTGTTTCCAATTAAATTTGATTAAAATTTTACCGAGATTTAGTTCATTGGCGTGTTTCTAATCAAATTTAACTAAACAGAATTTTATCCGTTAGAACATTTTCAATCAAATTTGACCAGAATTTCATATGAATTTTGTTCATTGGCGTATTTTCAATCAAATTTGAGTAAAATTTCACCTAAATTTGGTTCATTTGCGCGTTTTCAATCAAATTTGACTAAAATTTCACATCACTTTGGTACATTGGCACATTTCGAATCAAATTTGAATAAAATTTCACACTGCTTTTCATTGGCACAATTTCAATCAAATTTGACTAAAATTTCACTTGGGTTTTGTTCATTGGTGTGTATCAAATCAAATTTGACTGAAGTTTCCTCAGAATTGTGTTCTTTGGCTCATTTACCATCAAATTTGACTAAAATTTCACATGAATTTGGTTCATAGGCTCGTTTCCAATCAAACTTGACTAAAATTTCACATGACTTTGGTTCATTCGCACATTTCGAATCAAATTTGACTAAAATTTCATGTGACTTTTCGTTGACGCAATTCCAATCAAATTTGACTAAAATCTCACTTAGTTTTTATTTATTGGCGTGTATCAAATTAAATATGACTCAAATTTCATCTGAATTTTGTTCGTTGGCATGTTTCCCATCAAATTTGACTAAAATTTCACATTGGTTTGGTTAATTGGCACGTTTCTGATCAAATTTCACTAAAATTTCATTAGAATTTTGTTCATTAGTGTGTGTCTAATCAACTTTGACAAAAAATTTCATCAGAATTTTGTTCGTTAGTACATTTCACATCAAATCCGACTAAGATTTCATCTGAATTTTGTTCATTGGCACGTTTTCAATCAAATTTGACCAAAATTTCACATAACTTTGGTTCATTAGCACATTTTGAATCAAATTTGATTAAAAATTCATAGGGCCTTTCATTTGTGCATTTCCAATCAAATTTCACTAAAATTTCACTAGGGTTTCGTTTATTGCCTCATATCAAATAAAATTTGACTGAAATTTCATCTAAATTGTATTCGTTGGCTCGTTTCCCGTCAAAATTTACTAAAATTTCACATTAATTTGGTTCATTGCCGCGTTTCTAATCAAATTTGACTAAAAGTTCACATGACTTTGGATCATTGGCCTATTTCGAATCAAATTTCACTAAAATTTCATCTAAGTTTATTCGTTGGTACGTTTCCAATCAAATTCGGCTAAAATTTGATAAGGGTTTGGTTCATTGGCGCGTTTCCAATCAAATTTGACTAAAATTTCAAATGACTTTGGTTCATTGGTACATTTCGAATCAAATTTAACTAAAATTTCATACGAGTATTTTTGTTAGCGTATTTCTAATCAAATTGAAGAAAAATTTCACATGTGTTTGGTTCATTGGCACGTTTCCAATCAAATATGATTAAAATTTAATCGGGATTTGGTTCATTGGCATGTTTCTCATCAAATTTTACTAAAATTACACCATGATTTCATTCGTTAGAGTATTTCTGATCAAATTTGACTAAAATTTCATTCGAATTTTGTTCATTAGTGCGTTTTCAATCAAATTTGACTTAAATTTCACCTGAGTTTGGTTCATTTGCACGTTTTCAATCAAATTTGATTAAAATTTCACATGACTTTGGTTCATTGGCACATTTCAAATCAAATTTAACTAGCATTTCAAGCGAGTTTTTTCGTTCGCACGTTTCCAATCAAATTCTATTAAAATTTCACACGAGTTTGGTTCATTGGCTTCTTTCTAATCAAAATTGACGAAAATATCTCCTGAATTTTGTTTATTGACGTGTTTTTAATCAAATTTGACTAAAATTTCACCAGAATTTTGTTTGTTCGTGCATTTGAAATTAAATTTGACTTAAATTTCATCTGAATGTTGTTCTTTGGCATGTTTTCTGTCAAATTTGACTGAAATTTCACATGACTTTGGTTTATTGGCACATTTCGAATCAGATTTAACTAAAATTTCATGCTAATTTTTTCGTTGGCATGTTTCAAATCAAATTTAACTAAAATTTCATCTGGATTTCGTTCATTGTCATGTATCAAGTAAAATTTGACTAAAATTTCATCTGAATTTTGTTTGTTAGCACATCTCCAATCAAATTTGACTAATATTTCCCTTGGGTTTGGTTCATTAGCGCATTTTCAAAAACTTTTTAACTAAAATTTCATCGAAATTTAGTTCATTGGTGTGTTTCTAATCAAATTTGACCAAAATTTCATCAAGATTTTGTTCGTTAGTGCGTTTTACATCAAATTTGACTAAGATTTCATCATCATTTTGTTCATTGGCATGTTTTCTATCAAATTTGACAAAAATTTCACCTGAGTTTGGCTCATTAGCCTGTTTCCAATCAAATTTAACTAAAATTTCACATGACTTTTGTTCATTGGCACATTTCGAATAAAATTTGACTAAACTTTCGAGCAAATTTTTTCATTGGAGTGTTTCGATTCTAATTTGACTAAAATTTCACATGTGTTTTCTTCATTGGAGCATTTACAGTCAAATTTGACTAAATTTTCACCTGGGTTTCGTTCCTTGGCTTGTATTAAATCAAATTTGACTAAATTTTCATTTGAATTTTGTTCATTGGCACGTTTTCCTTCAAATTGGACTAACATTTCACATAGGTTAGGTTCATTGGCGCGATTCCAATCAAATTTGACAAAAATTTCACTTAGGTTTCGTTCATTAATGTGTACGAAATCAAATTTGACTAAAATTTCATCAGAATTTTGTTCGTTTGCATATTTCCCATCAAATTTAACCAAAATTTTACATGGGTTTGGTTCATTGGCGCGTTTTCAATCAAATTTGGCTAAATTTTCATCAGGATTTAGTTCATCGGCATGTTTCTAATCAAATTTGGCCAAAATTTCATCAGAATTTTGTTCATTAGTGCGTATCATATCAAATTCGATTAAGATTTAGTCTAGATTTTGTTTATTGGGCTTTTGACTAAAAATTCGACTAAAAATTCACCCGTGTTTGGTTTATTGGCCCCTCTCCAATTAAATTAGATTAAAATTTCACATGACATTGGTTCATTGGCACATTTCGAATCAAATTTGACTAAACTTTCAAGTGGATTTTTTCGTTGGCCCGTTTCCATTCGAATTTGATTAAAATTTCACAAGAGTTTTGTTCATTGAACGTTTATAATCGAATTTGCCTAAAATTTCACCTGAATTTCATTCAGTGGCTTGTATTAAATAAAATTTGACTAAAATTTCATGCGAATTTTATTCGTTGACGCATTTTCCATCAAATTTGACTAAAATTACACACGGGTTTGGTTCATTGGCGCGATTCCAATCAAATTTTACTAAAATTTCATCTGAATTTTGTTCGTTGGCGTGTTTCTAATCAAATTTGACTTAAATTTCACCAGAATTTTATTCATTAGTGCGTTTCCAATCAAATTTGACTAAAATTTCATCTCGATTTTGTTCAATGGCGCGTTCTCAATCAAATTGGACTAAACGTTCACCCGAGTTTGCTTCATAGGCGTGTTTCAATCAAATTTGGCTAAAATTTCACATGATTTTGGTTCATTGGCACATTTCGAATCAAATTTGACTACAATTTTGTGCGAGTTTTTCGTTGGCTCATTTTCAGTCAAATTTGACTAAAATTTCACAAAGGCTTAGTTCATTGGTGTGTTTCCAATCAAATTTGGCTAAAATTTCACATGGGTTTGGTTCATTGGCGTGTTTCCAATCGAATTTGATTAAAATTTCACCGGGATTTAGTTCCTTTGCATGTTTTCAATCAAATTTGTCTAAAATTTCACCAGAATTTTGTTCTTTACAACATTTCAAGTCAAGTTTGACTAAAATTTCATTTGAATTTTGTTCATTGGTGCGTTTTCGATCAAATTTGACCATAAATTTACTTAAGTTTTGGTTCATTTACGCGTTCCCAATCAAATTTCACTAAAATTTGACGTCACTTTGGTTCATTAGCACATTTCAAATCAAGCTTGACTAAAATTTCACGCGACTTTTCATTGGCGAAATTTCAATCAAATTTGACAAAATTTTCACTTGGGCTTCATTCACTGGCGTGCATCAAATTAAATTTGACTGAAATTTCATCTGAATTGTGTTCTTTGGTGCATTTCCCATCAAATTTGACTAAAATTTCATATGGGTTTGGTTCATAGGCACGTTTCCAATCAAATTTGACTAAAATTTCACATGACTTTGGTTCATTGGCACATTTCGAATCAAATTTGACTAAAATTTCACATTGATATGGTTAATTAGCACGTTTCCAATCAAACTTAAATAAAATTTCACTGGAATTTAGTTCATTGGTGTGTTACTAAACAAATTTGACTAATATTTCATTAGAATTTTGTTCGTTAGTGCGTTTCACATCAAATTCGACTAAGATTTCATCTGGATTTTGTTTATTGGCGTTTTTTCAGAAAAATTTGACTAAAATTTCACATGACTTTGGTTCATTGTTTTACATTTCGAATCAAATTTGATTAAAATTTCACGCAGCCTTTCATTTGTACAGTTCCATTCAAATTTGATTGAAATTTCATCTGAATTGTGATCGTTGGTGCGTTTACCATCAAATTTGACTAAAATTTCACACGGGTTTGGTTCATTGCCGCGTTTCCAATCAAATTTGACTAAAAGTTTGCTTTACTTCGGTTCATTGGCACATTCCGAATCAAATTTGACTAAAATTTCATGCGAGTTTTTTTGTTGGGGCATTTCATATCAAATTCGACTAAGATTTCACAAGGGTTCGGTTCATTGGTGCGTTTCCAATCAAATTTGACTAAAATTTCAAATGAATTTGTTTCATTGGCACATTTTGAATCAAATTTGACTAAAATTTCATGCGAGTTTTTTCGTTGGCGTGTTTCCAATAAAATTTGAGAAAATTTTTGCACGTGTTTAGTTAATTGGCGCCTTTCCAATCAAATATGATTAAAATTTCACTGAGATTTGGTTCATTGGCTTGTTTCTAATCAAATTTGACTAAGATTTTACCAAGATTTCAATCGTTAGAGCATTTTCGATCAAATTTGATTAAAATTTCATCTGAATTTCGTTCATCAGCGCGTTTCCAATTAAATTTGACAAAATTTCACCTAAGTTTGGTTAATTTGTGCATTTTTAATCAAATTTGACTAAAATTTCACGTGACTAAAATTTTTAATCAAATCGAAATGTGCCAATGAACTAAAGTCACGTGAAATTTTAGTCAAATTTGATTAAAAACGCGCAAATTAACCAAACTTAGGTGAAATTTTGTCAAATTTAATTGGAAGGCACATTTCGAGTCAAATTTAACAAGCATTTTAAGCGGGTTTTTTCGTTGGCACATTTCCAATGAAATGTTATTGAAATTTCACATGAATTTTGTTCATTGGTGCGTTTCTAATCAAATTTTACAAAAATTTCTCCAGGATTTTGTTCATTGGCATGTTTCTAATCAAATTTGACTAAAACTTCACCAGAATTTTGCTCGTTCGTGCGTTTCAAATCAAATTTAATTAAACTTCATCTGAATTTTGTTTTATGGAGCGTTTCCAATCAAATTTGACTAAAATGTCACTTGACTTTGGTTCATTGGCATATTTCGAATCAAATTTGACTAAAATTTCGCTTGCGTTTCGTTCATTGGCATGTATCAAATCAAATTTGACTAAAATTTCATCTGAATTTTGTTCGTTAGTGCGTTTCCCATCAAATTTGACTAAAATTTCACATGGGTTTGGTTCATTGGCACGTTTCCAATCAAATTTAAACTTTCACCGAAATTTACTTCATTGTACGTTTCTAATCGAATTTGACTAAAATTTCATCAGGATTTTGTTCGCTAGTACCTTTCACATCAAATTTGACTAAGATTTCATCTAGATTTTGTTCATTGGCGCGTTTTCAATCTAATTTGACTAAAATTTCACATGACTTTGGTTCATTGGCACATTTTGAATCAAATTTAACTAAAATTTCATGCAGCTTTTCATTTGCGTAATTCCAATCAAATTTGTCTAAAATTTCACTTGGATTTCGTTCGTTGGCATGTATCAAATCAAATTTGATGAAATTACGCCACGTTTCGTTCATTGGTGTGTATTAAATCAAATTTGACTGAAATTTCATCGAAATTGTGTTCTTTAGTGCGTTTCATATCAAATTTGACTAAAATTTCACATAAGTTTGATTCATTGGCGCGTTTCCAATCAAATTTGACTAAATTTTCACATCACTTTGGTTCATTGGCACATTTCGAATCAAATTTGACTAAAATATCATGTAGCTTATCATTGGTGCAATTCCAATCAAATTTGACTAAAATTTCATTTGGGTTTCGTTCGTAGGCGTGTATCAAATCAACTTTGACTAAAATTTTCTCTAGGTTTCATTCATTAGCATGTATCAAATTAAATTTGATTGAAATTTCATCTGAATTGTGTTCTTTGGTGCGTTTCCCTTCAAATTTGACTAAAATTTCACACGAATTTGGTTCATTGATGCGTTTTCAATCCAATTGGACTAAAACTTTTGTTCATTGGCACATTTCAAATCAAATTTGACTAAAATTTCATGCGGCTTTTCCTTGACACAATTCAAATCAAATTTGACTAAGATTTCACTTGGGTTTTGTTCATTGGTGTGTATCAAATCAAATTTGACTAAAATGTAATCTAAATTTTGTCCGTTGGCGCGTTTCCCGTCAAATATGTGTAAAATTTCACATTGGTTTGGTTCATAAGCAGATTTTCAATCAACTTTAACTAAAAATTTATCGGGATTTAGTTTATTGGTGTATTTCTAATCAAATTTGACTAAAATTTCATTTGAATTTTGTTCGTTGGTGCATTTTCCATCAAATTTGATTGAAATTTCACAAGGGTTTGGCTCATTGGCACGTTTCAATCAAATTTGACTAAACTTTCACCAGGATTTAGGTCATTGGCATGTTTCTAATCAAATTTGACTAAAATTTCATCAGGATTTTGTTCGTTAGTGTGTTTCACATCAAATTCGACTAAGATTTCTGAAATTTGTTCATTGGCGCATTTCCAATCAAATTTGACTAAAATGTCACTCGACTTTGGTTCATTGGCACATTTGGAATCAAATTTGATTAAAATTTCATGCGGCCTTTCATTTGCTCAATTCCAATAAAATTTGACTAAAATTTCACCAGGGTTTCATTTATTACAATGTATCAAATCAAATTTGACTGAAATTTCAACTGAATTTTGTTTTTTGATGCGTTTTCAATCAAATTTAACTAAAATTTCACATGTGTTTTGTTGATTGGGACGTTTCCAATCAAATTTGACTTGACTTTCACCGAGATTTAGTTCATTGGCTTGTTTCCAATCAAATTTGACTAAAATTTCATCAAGATTTTGTTAATTAGTGCGTTTCACATCAAATTCAACTAAGATTTTTGGATTTTGTTCATTGGCACGTTTTCAATCGAATTTGACTAAAATTTCACATGACTTTGGTTCATTGGCACATTTTGAATCAAATTTGATTAAAATTTCATGCGTCTTTTCATTTGTCAATTCCAATCAAATTTGGCCAAAATTTCTCCGGAGTTTCGTTTATCACCGTGTATCAAATCAAATTTGACAGAAATTTCATCTTAATTTTGTTTGTTGGCGTGTTTTCTATCAATATTGACAAAAATTTCACATGGGTTTGGTTCATTGGCACGTTTCCAATCAAATTTGACTAAACTTTCACCAGGATTTAGGTCATTGGCATGTTTCTAATCAAATTTAACTAAAATTTCATCAGGATTTTATTCGTTAGTGCGTTTCACATAATTCGACTAAGATTTTTGGATTTTGTTCATTGGTGCGTTTCCGATCAAATTTGACTAGAATGTCACTCCACTTTGGTTTATTGGCACATTTCGAATCAAATTTGATTGAAATTTCATGCGACTTTTCATTGACGCAATTCCAATCAAATTTGACTAAAATTTCGCTTGCATTTCATTCATTGGCGTGTATCAAATCAAATTTGACTAAAATTTCACATAGATTTGGTTCATTGGCACGTTTCTGATCAATTTTAACTTAACTTTCACCGGAATTTAGTTAATTTGGCATGTTTCTAATCAAATTTAACTTAATTTCATTAGGATTTAGTTCATTAGTGCATTTCACATCAAATTCGACTAAGATTTTATCTGGATTTTGTTCAGTGGCGCATTTTCAATCAAATTTGACTAAAATTTCACATGACTTTGGTTCATTGGGACATTTTGAATCAAATTTGACTAAAATTTCATTCGGCTTTTCATTTGCATAATTTCAATCAAATTTGTCTAAAATTTCACTTGGATTTCATTCGTTGGCATGTATCATATCAAATTTGACTTAAATTACACCAGGTTTCATTCATTGGCATGTATCAAATCAAAGTTAACTGAAATTTCATCGAAATTGTGTTCTTTAGCATTTTCCCCATCAAATTTGGCTAAAGTTTCACATTGGCACATTTCCAATCATATTTGACTAAAATTTCACATCGCTTTGGTTCATTTGCACATTTCGAATCATTTGACTAAATTTTCACGTCGCTTATCATTAGTGCAATTACAATCAAATTTGACTAAAATTTCACTTAGGTTTTGTTCATAAGTGTGTTTCAAATCAAATTTGACTAAAATTTTACCAAGTTTTCGTTCATTGGCCTGTATCAAATCAAATTTGATTGAAATTTCATCATAATCTTGTTATTTGGTACGTTTCCCTTCAAATTTGACTAAAATTTGCCGTAGGTTTGTTCATTGATGCGTTTCCAATCAAATTTGACTAAAACTTTGGTTCATTGGCACGTTTTGAATCAAATTTGATTAAAATTTCAGGCGACTTTTCATTGGCTCAATTCAAATCAAACTTGACTAAAATTTTACTTGGGTTTTGTTCATTGGTGTGTATCAAATCAAATTTGACTAAAATGTCATCTAAATTTTGTTTGTTGGCACGTTTCCCATCAAATATGAGTATAATTTCACATTGGTTTGGTTCATAAGCACGTTTCCAATCAAATTTGACTAAAATTTCATCGGAATTTAGTTCATTGATGTGTTTCTAATGAAATTTCACCTGAATTTTGTTCGTTAGCCCGTTTCCCATCAAATTTAACTAAAATTTCACATGGGTTTGGTTCATTAACACGTTTCCAATCAAATTTGACTAGACTTTCACCGAGATTTAGTTCATTGGCATGTTTCTAATCAAATTTGACTAAAATTTCATCAAAATTTTGTTCGTTAGTGCGTTTCACATCAAATTCGACCAAGATTTTTGAATTTTGTTCATTGGCGCGTTTTCAATCGAATTTGATTAAAATTTCACACGACTTTTGGTTCATTGGCACATTTTAAATAAAATTTGATTAAAATTTCATGCGATTTTTCATTTGCTTAATTCCAATCAAATTTGACGAAAATTTCACTAGAGTTTTGTTCATTACCGTGTATCAAATCAAATTTGATTGAAATTTCATCTGAATTTTGTTCATTGGCGCGTTTCTCATCAAATTTGACTAAACTTTCATCGAAATTTAGTTCATTGGCATGTTTCTAATCAAATTTGATGAAAATTTCATCATGATTTTGTTCGTTAGTGCGTTTCACATGAAATTCGACTCAGATTTTTGGATTTTGTTCATTGGCGCATTTTCAATGAAATTTGACTAAAATTTCACTAGACTTTGGTTCATTGGCACATTTTGAATCAAATTTGACTAAAATTTCATGCGGGTTTTCATTTGCGCAATTCCAATCAAATTTGATTGAAATTTCATTGGAATTGTGTTCTTTGGCGCGTTTCCCATCAAATTTGACTAAAATTTCACATCACTTTGTTTCATTGGCACATTTTGAATCAAGTTTGGCTAAAATTTCATGCGACTTATCATTGGCACAATTCCAATTAAATTTGACTAAAATTTCACTTGGGTTTTTTTCATAGGCTTTTATCAAATCAATTTGACTAAAATTTCACCAAAGTTTCATTCATTGGCATGTATCAAATCAAATTTGACTAAAATTGCATCCGAATTGTTTTCTTTGGTGCGTTTCCCATCAAATTTGACTAAAATTTCACAAGAGTTTGGTTCATTGACCCGTTTCCAATCAAATTTGACTAAATCTTCGGTTCATTGGCACATTTCGAATCAAATTTGACTAAAATTTCAAGCGGCTTGCAATTCAAATCAAATTTAACTAAAATTTCACTTCTGTTCTGTTCATTGGTGTGTATCAAATTAAATTTGACTAAAATTTCATCTGAATTTTGTTCGTTGGCGCATTTTCCATCATATATGATTAAAATTTTACATGAGTTTGGTTCATAAGCACGTTTCCAATCAAATTTGACTAAAATTTCGTCTAAATGTTGTTCGTTGGCGCATTTTCCATCAAATTTAACTAAGATTTCACATGGGTTTGGTTCATAGCACGTTTTCAATCAAATTTGACTAAAATTTCATCGGGATTTAGTTCATTTGTGCGTTTCAAATCAAATCTGACTAAGATTTCATCTGGATTTTGTTCTTTGGCGCATTTTCAACCAAATTTGACTAAAATTTTGCATGACTTTGATTCATTGGCTCATTTCGGATCAAACTTGACTAAAATTTCATGCAGATTTTCATTTGCTCAATTCCAATCAAATTTGACTAAAATCTCACCATGGTTTCGTTCATTACAATGTATAAAATCAAATTTGATTGAAATTTCATCTGAATTGTGTTCTTTGGTCTGTTTCCCATCAAATTTGACTAAAATTTCATATGAGTTTGGTTCATTGACCCATTTCCAATCAAAATCGACTAAAATTTCACATGGCTTTGGGGTTCATTAGCACATTTCGAATCAAATTTGACTAAAATTTCATGCAAGTTTTTTTGTTGGCGCATTTTCATTCAAATTTGACTATAATTTCAAATGTGGTTGGTTTACTATGATTAAAATTTCACCGGAATTTAGTTCATTGGCGTGTTTCTAATCAAATTTGACTAAAATTTTAATAGGATTTTGTTCCTTAGAGTTTTTCCAATCAAATTCGACTAAAATTTCATCTGAATTTTGTTCATCGGCGTGTTTTCAATCAAATTTAACTAAAATATCACCTGAGCTGGGTTCATTGGCGCATTTCCAATCAAATTTACTCAAATTTCACATGACTTTGGTTCATTGGCACATTTCGAATCAAATTTAACTCGCATTTCAAGCGATTTTTTCGTTGGTGCGTTTTCAATCAAGTTTGACTAAAATTTCGCTAGGATTTTTTGTTCATTCGAGTGTTTCAAATCAAATTTGACTTAAATTTCATCTGAATTTTGTTCTTTGGCGGGTTTCCATTCAAATTTGACTAAAATTTCAGACGACTTTGGTTCATTGGCATATTTCGAATCAAATTTGACTAAAACTTCATGTGGCTTTTTATTGGCACAATTCCAATCAAATTTGACTAAAATTTCACCAGGCTTTCGTTCATTGGCGTGTATCAAATCAAATTTGACTAAAATTTCTTGCGACTTTTTCGTTGGCACTTTTTCAATCCAATTTGATTGAAATTTCATCTAAATTTTGTTCACATGCACGTTTTCAATCGAATTTGACTAAAATTTCACCTAAGTTTGGTTCATTAGAGCGTTTCCAATCAAATTTGACTAAAATTTCACATGGCTTTGGTTCATTGGCACATTTCGAATCAAATTTAACTAGCATTTCAAGCTGTTTTTTCATTGGCGTGCTTCCATTCAAATTTGACTAAAATTTCACATGAGTTTTGTTCATTGGCGCATTTCCAATCAAATTTGTCTAAAATTTCACCCTGTTTTCATTCATTATCGTGCTTCTAATTAAATTTGACTTAAATTTCATCTAAATTTGGTTCTTTGGAGCGTTTTCGATCAAATTTGACTAAAATTTCACATGACTTGGTTCATTGGAACATTTTAAATCCAATTTGACTAAAATTTCACGTGACTTTTCGTTGGTGCAGATTGTAGGCATGTTTTCAATTAAATTTGACTAAAATTTCACATGTGTTTGGTTCATTGGCGTGTTTCCAATCAAATTTGATTAAAATTTTATTGGGATTTAGTTCATTGGCATGTTTCTAATCAAATTTGACTGACATTTCACCCGAATTTTGTTTGTTAGAACATTTTCAATCCAATTGGATGAAAATTTCACCTAAGTTTGGTTCTTTGGCGCGTTTTCAATCAAATTTGACTAAAATTTTGCATGATTTGGTTCATTGACACGTTTCGAATCAAGTTTGACTAAAATTTCATAGACCATTTTATTGGTGCAATTCAAATCAAATTTGACTAAAATTTCACTTGGATTTCATTCATTAGCGTGTATCAAATCAAATTTGACTATAATTTCACCTGAATTTTGTTCATTGGTGCGTTTTCCATCAAATTCAACTAAAATTTCACATGGGTTTGGTTCATCGACACGTTTCCAATCAAATTTAACTAAAATTTTCAATGGGATTTAGTTCGTTGGTGTATTTTTAAGCAAATTTGACTAAAATTTCATCAGAATTTTATTCGTTAGTACGTTTCACATCAAATTCGACTAAGATTTCATCTGGATTTTGTTCAATGGAACATTTTCAATCAAATTTGACTAAAATTTCACCGAAGTTTGCTTCATAAGCGCGTTTTCAATCAAATTTGACTAAAATTTCGCATGACTTTGGTTTTTTAGCACATTTCGAATCAAATTTGACTACAATTTCATGCGGGTTTTTCATTAGCTCATTTCCAATTGAATTTGACTAAAATTTCACAAGGATTTGGTTCATTGGCGCGTTTCCAATCAAATTTGATTAAAATTTCATGCGAATTTTTTCATTGGTGCATTTCCAGTCAAATTTGACAAAAATTTCACATGTGTTTGGTTTATTGGAGCGTTTCCAATCAAATATGATTAAAATTTCACTGGGATTTAGTTCATTGGCGTGTTTCTAATCATATTTGACTAAAATTTTACCAGAATTTTGTTCGTTAGAGCATTTCTGATCAAATTTGACTAAAATTTGGCTAAAATTTCGTCTGAATTTTGTTCATTAGTGCATTTTCAATGAAATCTGATTAAAATTTCACCTAAGTTTGGTTCATTTATGCATTTTCAATTGAATTTGATTAAAATATCATACGACTTTGGTTCATTGGCACATTTCGAGATCAAATTTAACTAGCATTCCAAGCAGGTTTTTTCGCTAGCGCGTTTCCAATCAAACTTGACAAAAATTTCACATGCGTTTTGCTCATTGGCGCATTTCTAATCAAATTTGACTAAAATTTCACCCGAATTTTGTTCGTTCGTGCATTTCAAATTAAATTTGACTTAAATTTCATTTGAATTTTGTTCTATGGCGCGTTTCCAATCAAATTTGACTAAATTTTCACGTGACTTTGGTTTATTGGCACATTTGGAATCAAATTTGACTAAAATTTCATGCGACTTTTCATTTGCTTATTTCCAATGAAATTTGACTAAAATTTCACTTGGATATCGTTCATTGGCATGTATCAAATCAAATTTGACAAAAATTGCACCGGGGGTTCGGTCATTGACGTGTATCAAATCAAATTTGTCTGAAATTTCATCTGAGTTGTGTTCTTTGACACATTTGCCATCAAATTTGATTAAAATTTCACATGGGATTGGTTCATTGGTGCGTTTCCAATCAAATTTGGCTAAAATTTCACATCACATTGGTTCATTGGCACATTTCGAATCAAATTTAACTAAAATTTGGTGCGGCTTTTCATTGGCGCAATTCCAATCAAATATGACAAATATTTCATTTAGATTTCATTCATTGGCGTGTATCAAATCAAATTTGACTAGAATTTCTCTAGGGTTTCATTCATTCTCGTGCGTCAAATTAAATTTGACTGAAACTTCATTTGAATTGTGTTATTTGGAGTGTTTCCCATCAAATTTGACTAAAATTTCACATAGGTTTGGTTCATTGGCACGTTTCCAATCAAATTTGACTAAAATTTCACATGACTTTGGGTCGTTGTCACATTTCGAATCAAATTTGACTAGAATTTCATGCGGCTTTTCATTGGCGCAATTGCAATTAAATTTGACCAAAATTTCACTCGAGTTTCTTTCATTGGCGTGTATCAAATCAATTTTGACTAAAATTTCATCAGAACTTTGTTCGTTGCCACGTTTCCATCAAATTTGACTAGAATTTCACCATGATTTTGTTCGTTAGAGCATTTCGATCACATTTGACAAAAATTTCATTTGAATTTTGTTCATCAGCACTTTTTCAGTCACTTGAGTTTTGTTCATTGGCGAGTTTCCAATCAAATTTGACTAAAATCTCACATCACTTTAGTTCATTGACACGTTTCGAATCAAATTTGACTAAAATTTCTTGCAGCTTTTCATTGGCGCAATTCCAATCAAATTTGACTGAAATTTCACTTGGGTTTCGTTCACTGACGTGTATCAAATCAAATTCGACTAAAATTTCATCCGAATTGTTTCGTTCATTTGCATGCATCGAATCAAATTTGACTGAAATTTCACCAGGATTTTGGTCGTTCGTGCGTTTCAAATCAAGTTTGACTTAAATTTGATCTAAAATTTGTTGTTTGATGCATTTCCAATCAAATTTGAGTAAAATGTCACACGACTTTGGTTCACTGTCACATTTCGAATCAAATTTGACTAAAATTTCACATGGCTTTTTATTGGCACAATTCTAATCAAATTTGACTAAAATTTCACTTGGGTTTCGTTCATTGGCGTATATCAAATCAAATTTGACTAAAATTTCATCTGAATTTTGGTTGTTGGTACATTCCCCATCAAATTTAACTAAAATTTCATATGGGTTTAGTTCATTGGCACATTTCCAATCAAATTTGACAAAGCTTTCACCGGGATTTGATTTATTAGCGTGTTTCTAACCAAATTTGACTAAAATTTCACGAGGATTTTTTTCATCAGTGCATTTCATATCAAATTCAACTAAGATTTCATCTGGATTTTGTTCATCGGCGGGTTTTCAATCAAATTTGACTAAAATTTCACATGACTTTGGTTCATTACATTTTGAATCAAATTTAACTAAAATTTCATGCGACTTTTCATTTGCACAATTCCAATCAAATTTAACTAAAATTTCACTTGAATTTCGGTCATTAGCATGTATCAGATCAAATTTGACTAAAATTACACATGGATTTCGTTCATTGGCATGTTTCAAATTAAATTTGAATTAAATTTCATCTGAATTGTGTTCATTGGCGCATTTCCCACAAATTTTACTAAAATTTCACATGACTTTGGTTCATTGGCACATTTCAAATCAAATTTGATTAAAATCTCATACGAGCTTTTTCGTTCGCACGTTTCCAATCAAATTTGACTAAAAATTCACATGTGTTCGGTTCATCGGCGCGTTTCCAAGAAATATGATTAAAATTTCACAGGGATTTAGTTCATTGGCATGTTTCTAATCAAATTTGACTAAAATTTCACCAGGATTTGGTTTGTTAGAGTATTTCCAATCAAATTTGATTGAAATTTATCTAAATTTTGTTCATTGGCACGTTTTCAATCAAATTTGACTAAGATTTTACATGACTTTGGTTCACGCACATTTCGAATCAAATTTTGCTACAATTTCATTTGGGTTTTTCGTTGGCTTGTTTCCAATTAAAGTTGACTAAAATTTCACAAAGTTTTGGTTCATTAGCACGTTTTCAATCAAATTTGACTAAAATTTCACATGACTTTGGGTCATTGGCACATTTCGAATCAAATTTGACTAAAATTTCATACGAGTTTTTTCGTTGGCGTGTTTCCAATCAATTCATTCTAAAATTTCACGTGTTTGGTTCATTGGCACGTTCCAATCAAATATGATTAAAATTTCACCAGGATTTAGTTCATTGGCTTGCTTTTAATCAAATTTGACTAAAATTTCACCAGGATTTTGTTCGTTAGAGCATTTCCAATCACATTTGACTAAAATTTCATCTGAATTTTGTTCATTGGCACATTTTCAATCAAATTTGACTAAAGTTTCACATGAGTTCGGTTCATTGGCACATTTCCAATCAAATTTGACTAAAGTTTCACATGAACTAGGTTCATTGGCACATTTCGAATCAAATTAACTACCATTTCAAGCGGGTTTTTTTGTTGGCGTGTTTTCAATCAAATTTCACTAAAGTTTCACATGACTTGGGTTCATTGGCACATTTCGAATCAAATTTAACTAGCATTTCAAGCGAATTTTTTGTTTGGCACATTTTCAATCAAATTTAACTAAAATTTCTCCTGAATTTCATTCATTGGCATGTTTCTAATCAAATTTGACTAAAATTTCACCCGAATTTTGTTCGTTCATGTGTTTCAAATCAAATTTGACTTAGATTTCATTCGAATTTTGTTCTTTGCGTGTTTTCCATCAAATTTCACTAAAATGTCACATGATTTTGGTTCATTGGCCCATTTCGAATCAAAGTTGACTAAAATTTCATGTGGCTTTTCATTGGCCCAATTCCAATCAAATTTGATTAAAATTTCACTTGCATTTCGTCCATTGACATGTATCAAATCAAATTTGGCTAAAATTTCATCTGAATTTTGTTCGTTAGCGCATTTCCCATCAAATTCGACTAAAATTTCACATGAGTTTGGTTCATCGGCACATTTTCAATCACTTTGACTAAAACTTCATCGGGATTTAGTTCATTGACGTGTTTCTAATCAAATTTGATTAAAATTTTATTAGGATTTTGTTCGTTACTACATTTCACATCAAATTCGACTAAGATTTCATCTAGATTTTGTTCAATGGCGCGTTCCCAATCACATTTGACTAAAATTTCAGCTGAGTTTGCTTCATAGGCACGTTTCTAATCAAATTTAACTAAAATTTCACATGACTTTGGTTCATTGGCACATTTCGAATCAAATTTGACTACAATTTAATGTGGATTTTTCGTTTGCACATTTCTAATTAAATTTGACTAAAATTTCAAAAGGATTTAGTTCATTGGCGCGTTTCCAATCAAATTTAACTAAAATTTTACATGATTTTGGCTCATTAGCACATTTCGAATCAAATTTGACTAAAATTTCAAAAGGATTTAGTTCATTGGCGCGTTTCCAATCAAATTTAACTAAAATTTTACATGATTTTGGCTCATTAGCACATTTCGAATCAAATTTGACTAAAATTTCATGCAAGTTTTTTCGTTGCCGCATTTTCAATCAAAATTGACAAAAATTTCACACGTGTTTGGTTCGTTGGCGCATTTCCAATCAAATATAACTAAAATTTCCCTGAGATTTAGTTCATTTGATTGTTTCTAATCAAATTTGACTAAAATTTCACCTGGATTTTGTTCGTTAGAGCATTTCCAATCAAATTTCATTTGAATTTTGTTCATCAGTGCGTTTTCAATCAAATTTAACTAAAATTTCACCTGAGTTTGGTTCATTTGCACATTTTCAATCAAATTTGACTAAAAGTTTACGTGACTTTGGTTCATTGGTACATTTCAAATCAAATTTAACTAGCATTTCAAGCGAGTTTTTTTGTTGGGGAGTTTCCAATCAAATTTGACTAAAATTTCACATGAGCTTTGCTCATTGGAGTGTTTCCAAATCAAATTTGCCTTAAATTTCATCTGATTTTATTTTATGGCGCGTTTCTAATCAAAATTGATTAAAATGTCACACGACTTTGGTTCATTGGGACATTTTGAATTAAATTTAACTAAAGTTTCATGCGTCTTTTCATTGGCGCTATTCCAATCAAATTTGACTAAAATTGCTCTTGGATTTCATTCATTGGCGTGTTTCTAATCGAATTTGATGAAAATTTCACCAGGATTTTGTTTTTTCGTATGTTTCAAATCAAATTTGACTTAAATTTCATCTGAATTTTACTCTATGGCGGGTTTCCAAAGAAATTTGACTAAAATGTCACATGACTTTGGTTCATTAGCACATTTTGAATCAAATTTAACTAAAATTTCATGTGTCTTTTCATTGTCGTAATTCCAATCAAATTTGACTAAAATTTCACTTACGTTTCATTCATTGACGTATATCAAATCAAATTTGACTAAAATTTCATCTGAAATTTGTTCGTTGGCGCGTTTCCCACAAAATTTGATTAAAATTTCACATGGGTTTGCTTCTTGGCACATTTCCGTTCAAAATTGACTAAACTTTCACCGAGATTTAGTTCATTGGCTTGTTTCTAATCGAATTTGACTAAAATTTCATTAGGATTTTGTTCTTTAGTGCGTTTCACGTCTAATTCGACTAAGATTTCATCTGGATTTTGTTCATCGGCACATTTTCAATTAAATTTAACTAAATTTCACATGACTTTGGTTCATTGGCTCATTTCGAATCAAATTTGACTAATATTTCATGCGACTTTTCATTTGTGCAATTCCGATCAAATTTGACTAAAATTTTACTTGGATATCGTTCATTGGCATGTATCAAATCAAATTTGACTAAAATCACCCCAAGGTTTTGTTCTTTGGCATGTATCAAATCAAATTTGTCTTAAATTTCATCTGAATTGTGTTCTTAGACACGTTTTCCATCAAATTTGACTAAAATTTCACATGGCTTTGGTTCATTGGCGCGTTTCCAATCAAATTTGACTAAAATTTAATATCATTTGGTTCATTAGCGCAGTTCGAATCAAATTTGACTAAAATTTAATACGGCTTTTCGTTGGCACAATTCCAATCAAATATGACTAAAATTTCACTTGAGTTTCGTTCATTGGCATGTATCAAATCAAATTTGACTTAAAATTTATTTGAATTGTGTTTTTTGGCGTTTTTTCCATCAAATTTGAATAAAATTTCACATGGTTTGGTTCATTGGCACATTTCCAATCAAATTTGGCTAAAATTTCACAACACTTGGGTTCATTGGCACATTTCGAATCAAATTTGACTAAAATCTCATGTGGCTTTTCATTGGTACAATTCCAATCAAATGTGACTAAAATTTCACTTGGGATTCATTCATTGGCGTGTATCAAATTAATTTTGACTAGAATTTCATCTGAATTTTGTTCGTTGCCACTTTTCCCATGAAATTTGACTAAAGTTTCACCATGATTTTGTTCGTTAGAGCATTTCTGATCAAATTTGACAAAAAATCATTTCATCAAAATTTTGTTCATTGACACTTTTTTAATCAAATTTGACTAAAATTTCACATCACTTTGGTTCATTGGCACATTTTGAATCAAATTTGACTAAAATTTATTGTGACTTTTCATTGGCACAATTCCAATCAAATTTGACTAAAATTTCACTTGGGTTTCGTTCATTGGTGTATATCAAATCAAATTTGACTAAAATTTCGCTCGAGTTTGGTTCATTGACGTGTATCAAATCAAATTTAACTGAAATTTCACCAGGATTTTGTTTGTTCGTGTGTTTCAAATCAAGTTTGACTTAAATTTCATCTGATTATGTTCTTTGACGCGTTTCCAATCAAGTTTGACTAAAATATCACACGACTTTGGTTCATTGGCACATTTCGAGTCAAATTTGACTAAAATTTCATGCGGCTTTTGATTGGCGCAATTCCAATCAAATTTGACTAAAGTTTCATTTGGTTTCATTCTTTTGCGTGTATTAAATCAAATTTGACTAAAATTTCATCATAATTTTGTTAGTTGGCATGTTTCCCATCAAATTTGACTAAAATTTCACATGGGTTCGGTTCGCTGGCACGTTTCCAATCAAATTTGACTAAACTTTCACCGAGATTTAATTCATTAGCGTGTTTCTAATCAAATTTGACTAAAATTTCATCAGGATTTTGCTCGTTAGTGTGTTTCACATCGAATTCGACTAAGATTTCATTTGGATTCTGTTCGTTGGCGTGTTTTCAATCAAATTTGACTAAAATATAAAACGACTTTAGGTCATTGGCACATTTTTAGTCAAATTTGACTAAAATTCATGTGGCTTTTCATTTGTTCAATTCCAATCAAATTTGATGAAAACTTTACTTAAATTTTGTTCATTACATGTATCAAATCAAATTTGATTAAAATTACACTAGGGTTTAGCTCCTTGGTGTATATTAAATCAAATTTGACTGAAATTTCATCTGAATTGTGTTCTTTGGCATGATTTCCATCAAAATTTACTAAAATTTCACATGGATTTGGTTTATTGGCGCATTTCCAATCAAATTTTACTAAAATTTCGCATCACTTTGGTTCATTTGCACATTTCGATTCAAATTTGATTAATATTTAATGCGAGTTTTTTCGTTGACACATTTCCAATCAATTTTGACTAAAATTTCACATGTGTTCGATTCATTGGCGCGTTTCCAATCAAATATGATTAAAATTTCACCAGAATTTAGTTCATTGATGTGTTTCTAATCAAATTGACTAAATTTTCATCTGAATTTTGTTCATTGACACGTTTTCAATCAAATTTGAGAAAAAATTTGCATGACTTTGGTTCATTGGCACATTTTGAACCAAATTTGACTACAATTTCATGCTGATTTTTCATTGCCTCGTTTCCAATTAAATTTTACTAAAATTTCACAAAGGTTTGGGTCATTGGCATGTTTCCAATCAAATTTGACTAAAATTTCTCATGACTTTGTTTCATTGGCACATTTCGAATTAAATTTGACTAAAATTTCATGCTAGTTTTTTTGTTGGCACGTTTCCAATCAAATTATTCTAAAATTTCACACGTGTTTGGTTCATTGGTGCATTTCCAATCAAATATGATTAAAATTTCACCGGTATTTAGTTCATTGGCTTGTTTTTAATCAATTTTGACTAAAATTTCACCCGAATTTTGTTCGTTAGAGTATTTTTGATCAAATTCGACTAAAATTTTATTTGAATTTTGTTCATCAGTGTGTTTTCAATCAAACTTAACTAAAATTTCATCCAAGTTTGGTTCATTAGCCCGTTTCCCATCAAATTTGACTAATGTGTCACATGACTTTAGTTCAATGGCACATTTCGAATCAAATTTAACTAGCATTTCAAGCGGTTTTTTTCGTTGGCGCATTTTCAATCAAATTTGACTAAAATTTCACATGAGTTTTCTTCATTGGCACGTTTCCAATCAATTTTCCCTAAAATTTCTCATGGATTTCATTCATTGGCGTATTTTTAATCAAATTTGACTAAAATGTCACAAGGATTTTGTTCAATTGTGCGTTTTAAATCAAATTTGACTTAAATTTCATTTGAATTCTGTTCTTTGGCGCGTTTCCAATCAAATTTGACTAAAATGTCACATGATTTTGGTTCATTGGCCCATTTGGAATCAAAGTTGACTAAAATTTCATAGGCTTTTCATTGGCGCAATTCCAATCAAATTTAATTAAAATTTCACTTGGTTTTCTTTCATTCGCCTGTATCAATTCAAATTTGACTAAAATTTCATCCGACTTTTGTTCATTGGCGCGTTTCCCGTCAAATTTGACTAAAATTTCACATGGATTTGCTTCATGGGCACGTTTCCAATCAAATTTAAATAAAATTTCATCGTGATTTAGTTCATTGGCATGTTTCTAATAAAATTCGATTAAAATTTTATCAAAATTTCGTTTATTAGTGCGTTTCACATCAATTCTGACAAAGATTTCATCTGAATTTTTTTCATTGGCACATTTTCAATCAGATTTTACTAAAATTTCATGTGACTTTGTTTCATTGGTACATTTCAAATCAAATTTGACTAAAGTTTCATGTGGCTTTTCATTTGCGTAATTCCGATCAAATTTGACTAAAATTTCACTTGGGTTTCGTTCATTGGCATGTATCAAATCAAATTTGACTAAAGTTTCATGTGGCTTTTCATTTGCGTAATTCCGATCAAATTTGACTAAAATTTCACTTGGGTTTCGTTCATTGGCATGTATCAAATCAAATTTGACTAAAATTTCATCTGAATTTTGTCTGTTGGCATGTTTCCCATCAAATTTGACTAAAATTTCACATCGATTTGGTTCATAGGCACGTTTCCAATCAAATTTGACTAAAATTTCACAAGAATTTTGTTCATGGCGTGTTTCTAATCAAATTTGACTAAAATTTCATCAAAATTTTGTTCTTTAGTGCGTTTCACATCAAATTCGATAGAGATTTCATTTGGATTTTGTTCATTGGCACATTTTCAATCAAATTTGAATAAAATTTCACATGTCTTTGGTTCATTGGTATATTTCGAATCAAATTTGTCTAAAATTTCGTGCGACTTTTCATTTGTACAATTCCAATCAAATTTGATTAAAATTTCATTTGGATTTCGTTCATTGGCATGTAACAAATCAAATATGACTAAAATTTCACCAGGGTTTCATACATTACCTTGTATCAAATCAAAATTGACTAAAATTTCATCTTAATTGAGTTCTTTGGCGCCTTTCCCATTAAATTTGACTAAAATTTCACATGGATTTGGTTCATTGGTGCGTTTCCAATCAAATTTGACTAAAATTTCACATGACTTTGGTTCATTGGCACATTTAGAATCAAATTTGACTAAAATTTCATGCGAGTTTTGTTGTTGACTCATTTCCAATCAAATCATTCTAAAATTTCACATGTGTTTTGTTCATTGGCGCGTTTCCAATCAAATATGATTAAAATTTCACCTGAGTTTATTTCATTGGCTTGTTTTTAATCAAATTTGACTAAAATTTCATCCGGATTTTATTCATTAGAGCATTTTCGATCAAATTTGACTAAAATTTCAATCTGAATTTTGATCATCTGGGTGTTTTCAATCAAATTTAACTAAAATTTCACCTGAGTTTGGTTCACTGGTGTGTTTCCAATCGAATTTGACTAAAGTTTCACATGACTTTAGTTTGTTGGCACATTTCGAATCAAATTTAACTAGCATTTCAAGCGAGTTTTTTTGTTGGAGCGTTTCCAATCAAATTTGACTAAAATTTCTTTTGGATTTCATTCATTAGCATGTTTCTAATCAAATTTGACTAAAATTTCTCCAGGATTTTGTTCGTTCGTGCATTTTAAATCAAATTTAAGTTAAATTTCATTTGAATTTTGTTCTTTGACGCGCTTCCAATCAAATTTGACTAAAATGTCACATGAGTTTGGTTCATTTGCCCATTTCGAATCAAAGTTGACAAAAATTTCTCGGTTTTTTATTGGGGCAATTCCAATAAAATTTTACTAGAATTTCACTTGGGTTTAGTTCACTGGCGTGTATCAAATCAAATTTGACTAAAACTTCATCTGAATTTTGTTCATTGGTGCGTTTCCCATCAAATTTGACTAAAATTTCACATGAGTTTGGTTCATAGGCACGTTTCCAATCAAATTTGACTAAAATTTCATCGAGATTTGGTTCATTGGCATGTTTCTAATCAAATTTAACTAAAATTTCATCAGAATTTTATTTGCTAGTCCTTTTCATGTCAAATTCGATAGAGATTTCATTTGGATTTTGTTCATTGGCGCATTTTCAATCAAATTTGACTAAAATTTCACATGACTTTGGTTGATTTGTACATTTTGAATCAAATTTGACTAAAATTTTATGCGGCTTTTCATTGGTGCAATTCCAATTGAATTTGACTAAAATTTCACTTAGATTTCGTTCATCGGCGTGTATCAAATCAAATTTGGCTAAAATTATTTAGGTTTTGTTCACTAGCATGTATCAAATCAAATTTCGCAAAAATTTCATGAATATTTTTTTGTTAGCATGTTTTCAATCAAATTTGATTAAAATTTCATATGAATTTTCTTTATAGGCGAGTTTCCAATCTAATTTGACTAAAATTTCACATGACTTTGGTTCATTGGCACATTTAGAATCAAATTTAACTAGCATTTTAAGTGAATTTTTTCATTGACACATTTTCAATCAAATTTGACTAAAATTTCACATGAGTTTTGTTTATTGGCGTGTTTCCAATAAAATTTAACCAAAACTTCACAAGGATTTTGTGCATTCGTGTGTTTCAAATCAAATTTGACTTAAATTTCATCTCAATGTTGTTCGTTGGTACATTTCCTGTCAAATTTGATTAAAATTTCACATGACTTTAGTTCATTGACACAATTCAAATCAAATTTGACTTAAATTTCATGCTGATTTTTCATTGGCGCGTTTCAAATCAAATTTGACTAAAATTTCACCTGGATTTCATTCATTGTCGTGTATCAAGTAAAATTTGGCTAAAATTCCATCTGAATTTTGTTCGTTGGTGTGTCTTCAATCAAATTTGACTAATATTTCCCACGGGTTTGGTTCATTGGCGCATTTCCAATAAAATTTAACTAAAATTCATCGGGATTTAGTTCATTGGTGTGTTTCTAATCAAATTTGACAAAAATTTCATCAGAATTTTGCTCATTAGTGTGATTCACATCAAATTTGACTAAGATTTCATCTTGATTTTGTTCATTGGCAGGTTTTTTGTCGTATTTGGCAAAAATTTTATTTGAGTTTGGTTCATTGGCACATTTTGAATAAAATTTGACTAAACTTTCAAGCGAATTTTTTCATTGGTGCGTTTCCATTCTAATTTGACTAAAATTTCACCGGGGTTTCGTTCATTGGCTTGTATCAAAACAAAATTAACTAAATTTTCATCTGAATGGTTGGAGTGTTTCCATTCAAATTTAACTAACATTTCACATGGGTTAGGTTCATTAGCGCGATTCCAATCAAATTTGCAAAAATTTCACTTTAGTTTCATTCATTGGCATGTATGATATCAAATTTGATTGAAATTTTATTTGAATTTCGTTCATTGGCATGTTTCCCATCAAAATTGAGTAAACTTACACTTGGATTTGGTTCATTGGCATGTGTCCAATCAAATTTGATTAAAATTTCATCGAGAATTAGTTCATTGGTACGTTTCTAATCAAATTTGACTAAAATTTTATTATGATTTTGTTCGTTAGTGCATTTCAAATAAAATTCGACTAATAGTTCGTCTGAATTTTGTTCATTAGGGCATTTACAGTCAAATTTGTCACCTGTGTTTGGTTTATTGGCCCCTCCCCAATCAAATTAGACTAAAATTTTACATGACTTTGGTTCATTGATACATTTTGTATCAAATTTGACTAGACTTTCAAGTGGATTTTTTCATTGGCAAGTTTCCATTCAAATTTGACTAAAATTTCACATGAGTTTTGTTCATTGGAGCGTTTCCAATCTAATTTAACTAAAATTTCACCTGGGTTTCGTTGAACAAAATTCAGGTTAAATATCAGTAATTTTTGGTTGGAAACGTACCACTGAATAAAATCCAAGTGAAATTTTATTCAGATTTGATTGAAAACATACAACAATCAAAATTCAGATGAAATTTTAGTCAAATTTAATTGAAAATGTGCCAACAATCAAAACCTTGATGAAATTTTAGTCAAATTTTATTGGAAACGCACCAACGAACAAAACTCAAGTTAAATTTTAGTCACATTTGATTGAAAATGCACTAATGAACAAAATTCGGGTTAAATATCATTAAATTTTGATTTAAATCGTGCTAATAAACATAATCCAGGTGAAATGTAGTCAAATTTGAATAGAAACGCGCCAATGAACAAGCCTCAGGTGAAATTTAGTCAAATTTGATTGAAAACAAGCCAACGATCAAAACCATGATGAAATTTTAATCAAATTCGATTGGAAACTCGCAAATGATCAAAACCCTGATGAATTTTTTGCCAAAATTGATTCGAAACGTGCTAAAGAGCAAAGCACAGGCTAAGTTTTAGTCAAATTTGATAGGAAATGCGCCAACGAACAAAAGTCAAATTTCATTGGAAATGTACCAATGAACAAAATCCAGGTAAAACATCAGTAACATTTGATGGGTAACGTGCCAATAAATAAAATTCGATGAAATTATAGTTGAATTTGACTTGAAACGTGCCGACGAACAAAATGTAGGTTAAATTTTAGCCAAATTTGGTCGGAAACGCATGAACAAACCAAGTGCAGGTGAAATTTTAATCAAATTTGATTAGAAACGAGCCAATGATCAAAACCCTGATGAAATTTTAGTCGAATATGATTGAAAACGTGCCAATGATCATAGCCCTAATGAAATTTTAGTAAATTTTGATTAAAAAGGTGCCAATGAACAAAATTGAATTGAAATTTCAGTCAAAATCAATTGGAAACGGACAAATGAATAAAATCCAGGTAAAATTTTAATTAAATTTGATTGGAAACGCGTCAATGAACAAATTTTTGGTGAGATTTTATTCACATTTGATTGACAACACACTAACAATCAAAATCCAGATGAAATTTTAGTCAAATTTGATTCAAAACACGTCAACAAGCAAAACACAAGTGAAATTTTAGTCGCATTTGATTGGAAACGCACTAATGAACAAAATATCAGTAAATTTTGATTGGAAATGTGTTGATGAACAAAATTTGGGTGAAATGTAGTCAAATTTGATTGGAAACGCATCAATGAACAAAAATCAGGTGAAATTTTTGTCAAATTTGATTGAAAACACGCCAACAATCAAAGCTCTGCCAAAATTTTAGTCAAATTTGATTGGAAGCACGCCAACGATCAAAATCCTAATGAAATTCATGTCAAATTCAATTGAAAATGAGGCAAGGATCAAAACTCTGATGAAATTCTAGTAAAATTTTGTTGAAAACGCGCCAAGGCTCCAAACCCTGATGAAATTTTGTTCAAATTTGATTGGAAACACACTAAAGGACAAAACCTTGATGAAATTTTTTCGAATATGATTGGAAATGCGCCAACGATCAAAACACAGATGAAATTTTAGTCGAATTTGATTGGAATGGTGCCAATGATCGTAACCTTATGATATTTTAGTCAAATTTGATTGAAAACGTACCAATGAACAAAACCCAGGTGAAATATCGATAAAATTTGATTGGAAAGGTGCCAATACACAAAATTTGGGTGAAATTTTAGTTAAATTTGATTCAAAATGTGTCGATGAACAAAATGTAGGTTAAATTTTAGTCAAATTTGATTAGAAATACGTCAAGGTTCGAAACCCCGATGAAATTTTAGTCGAACATGATTCAAAACGCGCCAACGATCAAAACCCTGATGAAATTTTAGTGAAATTTGATTGGAAAGCGCTAATGATCGAAACCTAATTGAAATTTCGATCAAATTTGATCGACAACGACAAATGAACAAAATTTAGGTGAAATTTTAGTCAAATTTGATTTGAAATCCTTTAACGAACAAAACTAAAGTGAAATTTTAGTTAAATTTGATAGGTAATCAAAAGAAAAAAACCGATGATAAATTTTGGTCAAATTTGACTGAAAATGTGCCAATGAATGAAGCTCTGGGGAATTTCATTCAAATTTGATCGGATATGTGCCACTGAACAAAACCCGGGTAAAGTTATTGAAAATTTGATTAGATACACGTCATCTAACAAAACTCCATTAAATTTTAGCTAAATTTGGTTGGAAACGCACCAACGATGAAAACTCTAATGAAATTTTAGTCTAACATGGTTGGAAACATGCCAACGATCAAAATCTTGATGAAATTTTGGTAAAATTTGATTTTAAAGGCGTCAAAAAATCTAATTGAAATTTTAGTTAAATTTGATTGGAAACGCGAAAATGAACAAAACTCTGGTGAAACTTTAGTCAAATTTGATTGGAAGCTCGCCAATAAACGAGACTCAGGTGAAATTTTATTCAGATTTGATTGAAAACACACCAACAATCAAAATCCAATTGAAATTTTAGTCTATTTTGATTAAAAATGCGCCAACAAACAAAACTCAAGTGGAATTTTGGTCACATTTGATTGGAAATGCATAATAAACAAAGCCCAGGTTAAATATCATTAAATTTTGAATGGAATTGTGTCGATGAACATAATCCAAGTGAAATGTAGTTAAATTTGAATAGAAACGCACAAATGAACAAACCTCAAGTGAAATTTTAGTCAAATTTGATTGAAAACACGCCAACGATCAAAACTATGATAAATTTTTAATCAAATTCGATTGGAAAACTCACAAATGATCAAAACCCTAATGAAATCTTAGCCAAATTTGATTCGAAACATGCCAACGAGCAAAGCACAAGTTAAGTTTTAGTCAAAATTGATAGGAAACGTGCCAACGATTGAAACCCCAATGAAATTTTACTCGAATATGATTGAAAACGCGCCAACCATCAAAACCTTGGTGAAATTTTAGTCAAATTTGATTGGAAACGTGCCAATGATCAAAACCCTAAAGAATTTTAGTCAAATATGATTGGAAACGTGCTAACGAACAAAACCTAATTGAAATTTTGGTAAATTTTGATTTTAAAGGCATCAACGAACAAAACCTAATTGAAAATTTTAGTCAAATTTGATTGGAAACGTGCAAATGAACAAAATTCAGGCGAAATCTTAGTCAAATTTGATTGGAAAATCACCAATGAACAAAGCTTAGGTGAAATTTTGTTTAGATTTGATTGAAAACACACCAATAATCAAAATCCAGATGAAATTTTAGTTAAATTTGATTGAAAATGCCCCAACAATCAAAACTTTGATGAAATTTTAGTTAAATTTTATTGGAAACGTGCCAACGAACAAAACTCAAGTAAAATTTTAGTCGCATTTGATTGGAAACGCACTAATGAACAAAACCCAGGTTAAATATCATAAAATTTTGATTGGAATCGTGCCGTTGAACATAATCCAGGTGAAATGTAGTCAAATTTGATTGGAAACGCACTAATGAACAAAACCCAGGTTAAATATCATAAAATTTTGATTGGAATCGTGCCGTTGAACATAATCCAGGTGAAATGTAGTCAAATTTGATTAAAAATGCACCAATGAACAAATCTCGGGTGAAATTTTAGTCAAATTTGATTGAAAACACGCTAACGATCAAAACCATGATGAAATTTTAATCAAATTCAATTTCAAAACTCGTAAACGATTAAAACCATGATGAATTTTTTGTCAAATTTGATCCAAAACGTGCCAATGAGCAAAGCACAGGCTAAGTTTTACTCAAATTTGATAGGAAATGCGCCAACGAACAAAATTCAGATCAATTTTTTGTCAAATTTTATTGGAAACAAGCCAAAGAACAAAATCTAGGTGAAATTTTAGTCAAATTTGATTGGAAATGCACCAATGAACAAAACCAAGTAAAACATCAGCAAAATTTGATGGGTAGCGTGCCAATAAATAAAATTCGGGTGAAATTTTAGTTGAATTTGATTTGAAATGAGCTGACGAACAAAATCCAGGCTAAATTTTAGCCAAATTTGGTCAGAAACGCACGAACAAACCAAGTGCATGTGAAATTTTAGTCAAATTTGTTTGGAAATGAGCCAACGATCAAAATTTCGATGAAATTTTAGTCGAATATGATTGAAAATGTGCCAACGATCATAACCCTAATGAAATTACAGTAAAATTTGATTGAAAAGGTGGCAATGAACAAAATCGAATTGAAATTTTAGTTAAATTTGATTGGAAACGTGCAAATGAACAAAATTCAGGTGAAATTTTAATCAAATTTGATTGGAAATGCACCAATGGACAAAATTCAGGTGAAATTTTATTTAGATTTAATTGAAAAAACACCAACAATGAAAACCTAGATGAAATTTTAGTCAAATTTGATTCAGAACGCGCCCACGAGCAAAACACAAGTGAAATTTTTGTCACATTTGATTAAAAATGCACTAATGAACAAAATCCAGGTTAAATATCAGTTATTTTGATTGGAAACATGCCGATGAACAAAACTCAGGTGAAATGTAGTTAAATTTGATTGGAAACGCGTCAATGAACAAAACTTAGGTGAAATTTTAGTCAGATTTGATTGAAAACACGCCAACAATCAAAACTCTGATAAAATTTTAGTTAAATTTGATTGGAAATGAGCCAACGATCAAAATTCTAATGAAATTTTTGTCAAATTTGATTGAAAACGAGGCAATGATCAAAACCCTGATGAAATTCTAGTCAAATCTTGTTGGAAACATGCCAAGGCTCAGAGCCCTAATGAAAATTTTTCAAATTTAATTAGAAACGAGCCAAAGAACAAAACCTTGATGAAATTTTAGTTGAATTTGATTGGAATCATGCCAACAATTAGAACCTTATGAAATTTTAGTCAGAATTGATTGAAAACGCACCAATGAATAAAACCAAGGTGATATATCAGTAAAATTTGATTGAAAATGTGCCCAATAAACAAAATTTGGGAAACATTTTAGTCAAATTTGATTCGAAACATGTCGACAAACAAAATGCAGGTTGAATTTTAGTTAAATTTGATTGGAAACACACGAACGAGCCAAGCGTAGGTAAAATTTTAGTCAAATTTGATTAGAAATGCATCAACTATCAAAACCACAATGAAATTTTAGTCGAATATGATTGGAAACGCGCTAACAATCAAAACCTAGATTAAATTGTAGTAAAATTTGATTGGAAATCGCCAACGAATGAAACCTATTTGAAATTTCAGTCGAATGAACAAAATTCAGGCCAAATTTTAGTCAAATTAGATTGAAAACGCGGCAATGAACAAAATTTAGGTGAAATTTTATTCAGATTTGATTGAAAACATGCCGACAATCAAAATTTAGGTGAAATTTTAGTTTGATTTGATTCAAAATGCGTCAACGAAAAAAGCCCAAGTGAAATTTTGTCACATTTGATTGGAAACACACTAATGAACAAAACTCAGATTAAATATCAATAAATCTTGATTGGAAACGTTTCGATGAACGAAATTCGGGGGAAATGTAGTCAAATTGGATTGGAAACGTGCCAATGAACCAAACTTAGGTAAAATTTTAGTCAAATTTTAATGGAAACACACCAACAATCAACACACTGATAAATTTCAATCAATTTTGATTGGAAATGCCCTAACGATCAAAATCCTGATGAAATTTTTTGTCAAATTTGATTGAAAACGAGGCAACGAACAAAACTCTAATAAATTTCTAGTCAAATTATATTGGAAATGTGCCAAAGCTCAAAACCTTGATGAAACTTTTTTGTCAAATTTGATTGGAAACATGCCAAAGAACAAAACCTTGATGAAATTTTAGTCGAATTTGATTGGAATCACGCCAACGTTCAGAACCTTATGAAATTTAGTCAAATTTGACCAATGAACAAAACCTAGGTGAAATATCAGTAAAATTTGATTGAAAAAGTGCTAATAGACAAAATCTGGATGACATTTTTAGTCAAATTTGATTATAAGCGTGTTGATGAACAAAATGCAGGTTAAATTTTAATCAAATTTGGTTGGAAATGCACGAACTAACCAAGCGTTGGTGAAATTCTAGTGAAATTTTATTAGTAACGTGCCAAGAACAAAAACCCTAACGAAATTTTTGTCAAATTTGATTGGAAGCATGCCAATGATCAAAACCCTAATAGAATTTTACACGAATTTGATTGGAAAAGTGCTAATGAAAAAAAATCCTTAATGAAATTTTTATCAAATTTGATTGAAAACGAGGCAAAGATCAAAATTCGGATGAAATTTTAGTCAAATTTTTATTGGAAATGTGCCAAGACTCGAAACACTAATGAAATTTTTGTCAAATTTAATTGAAAACGAGGAAACGAACAAAGCCCTGATTAAAATCTAGTCAAACTTTATTGGATACGTGCCAAAGCTCAAAACCCTGATGAAATTTGTGTCAAATTTGATTGGAAAGATGCCAAAGAACAAAACCTTGATGAAATTTTAGTCAAATAAGATTGGAAACGCACCAACGATCAAATCCTTGATGAGATTTTACTTGAATTTGATTGGAATCATGCGAACAATCATAACCTTATGAAATTATAGTCAAATTTGATTGAAAACGAGCCATTGAACAAGACCCAGGTGAAATATCAGTAAAATTTGATTGAAAATGTGCCAATAAACAAAATTCGATTGAAATTTTAGTCAAATTTGATTCGAAACCCGTCAATGAATAAAACACAGGTTAAATTTTAGTCAAATTCGATTGGAAACGCATCAACGAACCAAGTGCAGGTGAAATTTTTGTCAAAATTGGTTGAAAACGTGCCAACAATCAAAACCATGATAAAATTTTAGTAAAATTTGATCAGAAATATGCCAACGAACAAAACTTAATCTCAATTTTAGTCAAATTTTATGGGAAACGTGCAAATGAACAAAACCCAAGTGAAAGTTTTGTCAAATTTGATTGGAAACACGCCAATGAGCAAAACTCAAGTGAAATTTTATTTATATTTGATTAAAAACACATCAACAACCAAAAATCAGATGAAATTTTAGTTAAATTTTGATTGAAAACGTGCCAATGAACAAAAGTCAGGTGAAATTTTATTCAGATTTGATTAAAAATACAACAATAGTCAGAACCCAAATGAAATTTTACTCAAATTTGATTTCAAACACGCCGACAACCAAAATCCAAGTGAAATTGTTGTCACATTTGATTTGAAACGCACTAATGAACGAAACCCAGGTTAAATATCAGTAAATTTTGATTGGAAATGTGTCGATGAACGAAATTCGGGTGAAATGTAGTCAAATTTGATTCCTGTGAAATTTTAGTAAAATTTGATTGAAAACATGCTAACGATCAAAACCCTGATAAAATTTCACTCAAATTTGATTGGAAACGCGCCAACGATCAAAATCCTGATGAAATTTTCATCAAATTTGATTGTAAACACGCCAAAGAACAAAATCTTGATGAAATTTTAGTTAAATTTGATTGAAAACGCGCCAATGAACAAAACCCAGGTGAAATATCTGTAAAATTTGATTGTAAACGTGCCAATAAACAAAATTCGGGTGAAATTTTGGTCAAATTTGAGTCGAAACGTGTCGATGAACAAAACGCAAATGACATTTTGGTCAAATTCGATTGAAAACGCATGAACGAACCAAGCGCAAGTGAAATTTATGTCAAATTTGGTTGGAAACGCTCTAACAATCAAAACCCCGATGAAATTTTACTCGAATATGATTGAAAATGAGCGAACCATCAAAACCTTGATGAAATTTTAGTAAAATTTGATCCGAAAGGTGCCAACAAGCAAAACATAATTCAAATTTTAGTCAATTTTGATTGGAAACAAGCAAATTAACAAAACCCAGAGGAAATTTTTGTTAAATTTGATTGGAAACACGCCAATGAACAAAAATCAGGTGAAATTTTTTTCGTATTTGATTAAAAGCACATCGACAATCAAAACCAAGATGAAATTTAAGTTAAATTTGATTGGAAATGTGCCAATGAACAAAAATCAAGTGAAATTATAGTTAGATTTGATTGAAAACACACTAAAACTCAAAACCGATATGAAATTTTAGTCAAATTTGATTGAAAATGCACTAATGAACAAAATTCGGTTAAATATCAGTAAGTTTTGATTGGAAACATGTCGATGAACAAAATTTGGGTGAAATATAGTCAAATTTGATTGGAAAGTTGCCAATGAACAAAACTCAGGTGAAATTTTAGTCAAATTTGATTGAAAACACGCCAACGATCGAAATCCTAATGAAAATTTAGTCAAATTTGATTGAAAATGAGGCAACGATCAAAACCTTGATGAAATTCTAGTCAAATTTTATTGAAAATGTGCAAAGACTCAAAACCCTGATGAGAATTTATCAAATTTGATTGGAAACACGCCAAAGAACAAAATCTTGATGAAATTTAGTCGAATTCGATTGGAAACACGTCAACGATCAAATCCCTGATGAAATTTTAGTCGAATTTGATTGGAATTGTGCTAACGATCAAAACCTTATGAGATTTTAGTCAAATTTGATTGGAAACGCACCAATGAACAAAACTCAGGTGAAATATCCATAAAATTTATTTGGAAACGTGCCAATAAACAAAACCCCGATGAAATTTTACTTGAATATGATTGGAAACGCGCCAACCTTGAAAATCTTTAAGAAATCTCAATAAAATTTGATCGCAAAGGTGCCAACGAGCAAAACATATCCAAAATTTTAGTCAAATTTGATTGGAAGCACGCAGATGAACAAAACCCATAGGAAATTTTTGTCAAATTTGATTGGAAAAGCTGTAATGAACGAAACTCAAGTGAAATTTTATTTAGGTTTAATTGAAAACACACCAGTACTCAAAACTCAGATGAAATTTTAGTCAAATTTGATTAAAAGCGCGTAGACGAACAAAATCCAAGCGAATTTTTTGCCACATTTGATTGGAAACGCACTAAAGAACAAAATCTAGGTAAAATATCAATAAATTTTGATTAGAAACGTGTCGATGAACAAAATCGGGGTGAAACGTAGTCAAATTTGATTGGAAACGTGCTAATGAACAAAATTCAAGTGAAATTTTAATCAAATTTGATTGGAGACAAGCCAACGATCAAAACCCTGATAAATTTTTGGTCAAATTCGATTGGAAACCCTAACAATCAAAATCCCAATGAAAATTTAGTTAAATTTGATTGAAAACGAGACAACGATGAAAACCCCAATGAAATTCTAATCAAATTTTATTGAAAACGTGCCAAAACTCAAAACCCTGATGAAAGTTTTGTCAAATTTGATTGGAACCACGCCAAAGAACAAAACCTTGATGAAATTTAGTCAAACTCGATTGGAAATGCGCCATCGATCAAATCCCTGATAAGATTTTAGTCAAATTTAATTGGAATCGTGCCAACGATCAAAACCTTATGAAATTTTAGTCCAATTTGATTGGAAACGCACCAATGAACAAAACCCAGGTGAAATATCCGTAAAACTTGATTGGAAATGTGCCAATAAACAAAATTTGGGTGAAATTTTGGTCAAATTTGATTTGAAACGTGTCGACGAACAAAATGCAGGTGAAATTTTAGTCAAATTTGATTGGGAACGCATCAACGAACTAAGCATAGGTGTAATTTTTGTCAAATTATGCTGGAAATGCGCCAACAATCAAAACCTCAATAAAATTTTACTCGAATATGATTGAAAACGAGCGAACCATCAAAACGTTGATGAAATTTCAGTAAAATTTGATAGGAAAGGTGCCAATGAACATAATTGATAATTCAGTCAAATTTGATTGGAAACTAGCAAAAAAAAAAAAAACTCAAGGGAAATTTTTGTCAAATTTGATTGGAAATGCACCTATGAACAAAATTTAGGTGAAATTTTATTCAGATTTGATTCAAAACACACCAACAATCAAAACCCAGATGAAATATTAGTCAAATTTGATTGGAAACGTGCCAATAAACTAAATTCAAGCGAAATTTTATTCAAATTTGATTGAAAACATGCCAACAATTGGAGCCAGATGAAGTTTTAGTCAAATTTGATTGAAGACGTGCCGATGAACAAAATATAAATGAAATTTTTGCCACATTTCATTGGAAACGCATTAATGAACAAAACATAGGTTAAATATCAGTAAATTTTTATTGGAAACTTGTCGATGAACAAATTCGGGTGAAATTTAGTCAAATTTTATTGGAAATGTGCCAATGAACAGAACTTAGGTGAAATTTTAGTCAAATTTGATTGAAAACAGGCCAACGATCAAAACCTTGATAAATTTTTGGTCAAATCTGATTGGAAACGCGCCAACGATCAAAATCTTGATGAAAATTTAATCAAATTTGATTGAAAACGAGGCAACGATCAAAACCTTGATGAAATTCCAGTCGAATTTTATTGAAAACGTGCCAAAACTCAAAACCCTGACGAACGTTTTGTCAAATTTGATTGGAAACACAGTAAAGAACAAAGCCTTGATGAAATTTTAGTCGAATTCGATTGAAAATGAGCCAACGATCAAATCCCCGATGAAATTTAGTCGAATTTCTTTGGAATCAAGCTAATGATCAAAACCTTAAGAAATTTTAGTCATATTTGATTGGAAACGCATCAAATAACCGAGCCCAAGTGGAATATCCATAAAATTTGATTGGTAACATGCCAATAAACAAAATTCGAGTGAAATTTTAGTCAAATTTGATTGGAAACGCATCAAATAACCGAGCCCAAGTGGAATATCCATAAAATTTGATTGGTAACATGCCAATAAACAAAATTCGAGTGAAATTTTAGTCAAATTTGATTCGAAACGTATCGACGAACAAAACATAGGTGAAATTTTAGACAAATTTAGTTGGGAACTCATCAACGAACTAAGCGTAGTGAAATGCCAAATTTGGTTGGAAATGCGCTAACAATCAAAATCTCGATGAAATTTTTTACTCGAATATGATTTAAAATGCACCAACAGTCAAAATCTTGATGAAATTTTAGTCAAAATTTGGTTGAAAACGCGCAAATGAATAAAACTCAGGGAAAATTTTTGTCAAATTTGATTGGAATCACACCAATGAACAAAATTCAGGTGAAATTTTATTCAGATTTGATTAAAAACACACCAACAATCAAAATCAGATGAAATTTTAGTCAAATTTGATTGGAAATGTGCCAATGGACAAAACTCAGAGAAATTTTACTCATATTTGATTGAAAACACACCAACAATAAGAACTCAGATGAAATTTTAGTTAAATTTGATTGAATATGAGGCAACGATCAAAACCCTGATAAAATTCTAGTCAAATTTTATTGAAAACATGCCAAGACTCAAAATCGTGATGAAAGTTTTGTCAAATTTGATGGGACACATGCCAAAGAAGAAAACCTTCATGAAATTTTAGTCGATTTTGATTGGAATTAGGACGATTAGAAACTTATGAAAATTTAATCAAATTTGATTGAAAACACACCAATGAACAAAATCCAGGTGAAATATCCGTAAAATTTGATTGGAAACATGCCAATAAACAAAATTCGGGTGAAATTCTGGTCAAATTTGATTCGAAACATGTCAATGAACAAAACACAGGTGAAATTTTAGTCAAATTCGATTGGAAATGCATCAACGAACTAGAATATGATTGAAAATGAGCGAACCATCAAAACCTTGATAAAATTTTAGTAAAATTTGATTGAAAAGGTGCTAATGAGCAAAACATAATTTAAATTTTAGTCAAATTTGATTGGAAACACGCAAATGAACAAAACCCAGAGGAAATTTTTGCCAAATTTGATTGAAAATGTGCCAATGAACAAAACTCAAGAGAAATTTTTTTCATATTTGATTAAAAACACACCAACAATCAAAACCCAGATGAAATTTAGGTCAAATTTGATTGGAAACATGCCAATGAACAAAATGCAGGTGAAATTTTAGTTAGATTTGATGGAAAACACACTAACACTCAGAACTCAGATGAAATTTTAGTCAAATTTGATTGAAAACGCACTAATGAACAAAACCTAGGTTAAATATCAGTAAGTTTTTATTGAAAACATGCCGATGATCAAAATCTGGGTAAAATGTAGTCAACTTTGATTGGAACTTGCCGATGAACAAAACTCAGGTGAAATTTTAGTCAAATTTGATTGAAAACACGCCAACAATCAAACCCCTGATAAATTTTTGGTCAAGTTAGATTGGAAACGTGCCAACAATTGAAATCCTAATGAAAAAATAGTCAAATTTGATTGAAACACGACAACGATCAAAACCCTGATGAAATTCTAGTCAAATTTTATTGAAAACGTGCCAAGACTTAAAACCCTGATGAAAGTTTTGTCAAATTTAATTGAAAACACGCCAAAGAACAAAACCTTGATGAAATTTAGTCGAATTCGATTGGAAACGCACCAACGATCAAATCTCTAATTAAATTTTAGTCGAATTTGATTGGAATTGTGCCAACGACCAGAACCTTATGAAATTTTAGTCAAATTTGATGAAATATCCGTAAAATTTGATTGGAAACGTGCTAATAAACAAAACTAGGTGAAATTTTGGTCAAATTTGATTTGAAATGTGTCGACGAACAAAACGCAGGTGAAATTTTAGTCAAACTCGACTGGAAATGCATCAACGAAACAAGCACAGGTTAAATTTTTGTCAAATTTGGTTGGAAATGCGCCAACAATCAAAACCCCGATGAATTTTACTCTAATATGATTGGAAACGCACCAACCATCAAAACCTTGATGAAATTTCAATAAAATTTGATCGAAAAGGTGCCAACGAGCAAAACATATTTAAAATTTTTGTCAAATTTGATTGAAAACACGTAAATGAACAAAACTGAGGGGAAATTTTCGTGAAATTTGAATGGAAGCATGCCAATGAACAAAACTCAGGTAAAATTTTATTCAAATTTGATTGAAAACGTGTGGACGAACAAAATTCAAGCGAAATTTTTGTCACATTTGATTGGAAACACCCTCACGAACAAAATCCAGGTCAAATGTTAGTAAATTTTAATTGGAAACGTGTCGATGAACAAAATCCTAGTGAAATGTAGTCAAATTTGATTGAAAATGCGCCAATGAACAAAACTCAGGTGAAATTTTAGTCAAATTTGACTGAAAACACGCCAAAGATCAAAACCCTAATAAATTTTTGGTCAAATTCGATTGGAAATAGCCAATGATCAAAATCTAATGAAAATTTAGTCAAATTTGATTGAAAATGAGGCAACGATCAAAACCCTGATGAAATTCTAGTCAAATTTTATTGAAAACGGGCCAAGACTCAAAATCCTATGAAAGTTTTGTCAAATTTGATTGGAAACATGCCAAAGAACAAAACCATGATGAAATTTTGTCGAATTCTACTGAAAACGCGCCAACGATCAAATCCCTAATGAAATTTTAGCCGAATTTCATTGGAATCGTGCCAACGATCAGAACTTTATGAAATTTTAGTCAAATATGATTGGAAATGAACCAATGAACAAAACCCAATTGAAATATCCATAAATGTTGATTGGAAATGTGCTAATAAACAAAATCTGGGTGAAATTTTTGTCAAATTTGATTCGAAACGTGTCAACGAACAAAATGCAGGTAAAATTTTAGTCAAATTCGATTGAAAATGCATCAACGAACAAAGCGTAGGTGAAATTTTTATCAAATTATATTGGAAATGCGCCAACTATTAAAACCACGATGAAATTTTGCGCGAATATGATTGAAAACGAGCGAACCATCAAAACCTTGATGAAATATCAGTAAAATTTTATAGGAAAGGTGCCAACAAACAAAACATAATTTGAATTTTAGTCAAATTTAATTGAAAAAGATCAAATAAACATAAGTTAGGGGAAATTTTTGTCAAGTTTGATTGGAAGCGCTCCAACAAACAAGTCTCAGATGAAATTTTATTCAGATTTGATTAAAAAAGACACCAACAATCAAAATCCAGATGAAATTTTAGTCAAATTTGATTGGAAACGTGCTAATGAACAAACTTCAAGTGAAATTTCATTCGGATTTTACTGAAAACACGCCAACAATCAGAACCCAGATGAAATTTTAGTCAAATTTGATTGAAAACGTGTCGATGAACAAAATCCAACTGAAATTTTTGTCACATTTGATTGGAAACGAACTAATGAACAAAACCCAGGTTAAATATCAGAAATTTTTTTTGGAAACGTGTCGATGATAAAAATTTCGGTGAAATTTAGTCAAATTCGATTGGAAACGCGCCAATGTACAAAATCCATGTGAATTGATTGAAAATAGGCCAATGATCAAAACCTTGATAAATTTTTTGGTCAAATTTGATTGGAAACGCACCAGCGATCAAAATCCTGTTGAAAATTTATTCAAATTTGATTGGAATGAGGCAACAATCAAAACCCTGATGAAATTCTAGTCAAATTTTATTGAAAACGTGCCACGACTCCAAACCTTGACGAAAGTTTTGTCAAATTTGATTGGAAACACGGCAAAGAACAAAGCTTTGATGAAATTTTAGCCGAATTCTATTGAAAACATGCCAACGATCAAATCCCTAGCGAAAATTTAGTCGAATTTGATTGAAATCGCGCCAACGATTAGAACCTTATGAAATTTTAGACAAATTTGATTGGAAACACACCAATAAAAAAACCCAGGTGAAATGTTAGTAAAATTTGATTGGAAACGTGCCAATAAACAAAATTCGGGCAAAATTTTGGTCAAATTTGATTTGAAACATGTCGACGAACAAAACGCAGGTGAAATTTTAGTCGAATTCAATTGGAAATGCATCAACGAACCAAGCGCGGGTGAAATTTTTGTCCGATTTGATTGGAAACGCGCTAACAATCAAAACTCTGATGAATTTTACTCGAATATGATTGGAAGCGCTCCAGCAATCAAAACCTAGATGAAATTTCAGTAAAATTTGATCGGAAAGGTGCCAACAAGCAAAACATATGTAAAATTTTAGTCAAATTTGATTGGAAATATGTAAGTGAAAAAAACCCAGGGGAAATTTTTGCCAAATTTGAATGGAAATGCGTCAATGAACAAAATGCATGTGAAATTTTATTTAGATTTGATTGAAAACACACCAACACTCAGAACCCAGATGAAATTTTAGTCAAATTTGTTTGAAAATGAGAGGACGAACAAAATCCTAGTGAAATTGTTGTCACATTTGATAGGAAACGCACTAATCAACAAAATCCAGGTTAAATATCAGTAAATTTTGATTAGAAATTTGATTGGAAACACACCAATTAAAAAACTCAGGTAAAATTTTAGTCAAATTTGATTGAAAACATGCCAACGATCAAAACCCAGATAAATTTTTTGTCAAATTCGATTGGAAATGCACCAACGATCAAAATTTCGATGAAAATTTAGTCAAATTTGATTGAAAACGAGGAAACGATCAAAATCATGATGAAATTCTAGTCAAATTTTATTGAAAACATGCTAAGACTCAAAACCTTGATGAAAGTTTTGTTAAATTTGATTGGAAACACGCCAAAGAACAAAACCTTGATGAAATTTAGTTGAATTCGATTTGAAAAACACTAACGGTCTAATTCCTGATGAAATTTTAGTCAAATTTGATTGGAATATGCCAACGATTTATGAAATTTAGTCAAATTTAATTGGAAATACACCAATGAACAAAACCCATGTGAAATATCCGTAAAATTTGATTGGAAATGTGCCAATAAACAAAATTCAGGTAAATTTTTGTCAAATTTGATTCGAAATGTGTCGATGAACAAAACACAGGTGAAATTTTAGTCAAATTTGATTGGAAACGCATCAACGAACTAAGCGCAAGTGTAATTTTTGTCAAATTATCCTGGAAATGCGCCAACAATCAAAACCCCTGTGAAATTTTACTCGATTGTGATTGAAATTGAGCGAACCATCAAAACCTTGATGAAATTTCAGTAAAATTTGTTTGTAAAGGTGCCAAGGAACAGAACATAATCTAAATTTTAGTCAAATTTGATTGGAAACGAGCAAATAAACAAGAATCAGGGGAAAGTTTTGTCAAAGTTGATTGGAAACATCCAATGAACAAAACTCAGGTGAAATTTTATTCAGATTTGATTAAAAACACACCAACAATCAAAACCTAAATGAAATTTTTGTCAAATTTGATGGGAAATGTGCTAATGAACAAAATTCAGGTGAAATTTTATTCAGATTTGATTGAAAACACTCCAGCAATTAGAACTCAAATGAAATTTTAGTCGAATTTGATTGAAAACACGCCGACGAACAAAATCCAAGTGAAATTTTTGTCACATTTGATTGGAAACACACTAATGAATAAAACCCAGGTTAAATATCAAAAAAATTTGATTGGAAATGTGTTGATGAACAAAATCCCGGTGAAATTTAGATTTGATTGGAAACGCGCCAATGTACAAAATCCATGTGAAATTTTAGTCAAATTTGATTGAAAATAGGCCAATGATCAAAACCTTGATAAATTTTTTGGTCAAATTTGATTGGAAACGCACCAGTGATCAAAATCCTGCTGAAAATTTATTCAAATTTGATTGAAACGAGGCAACAATCAAAACCCTGATGAAATTCTAGTCAAATTTTATTGAAAACGTGCCACGACTCCAAACCTTGACGAAAGTTTTGTCAAATTTGATTGGAAACACGGCAAAGAACAAAGCTTTGATGAAATTTTAGCCGAATTCTATTGAAAACATGCCAACGATCAAATCCCTCGCGAAATTTTAGTCGAATTTGATTGAAATCGCGCTAACGATTAGAACTTATGAAATTTTAGTGAGATTTAATTGAAAACGTACCAATGAACAAAATCCAGGTGAAATATCCATAAAATTTGATTGGAAACGTGCTAATAAACAAAATTCGGGTGAAATTTTAGTCAATTATGATTCGAAACGTGTCGACAAACAAAACACATATGAGATTTTAGTCAAAGTTGGTTGGAAACTCATCAACGAACTAAGCGCATGTGAAATTTTTGTCAAATTTGGTTGGAAATGCGCTAACAATCAAAACCTCGATGAAATTTTATACTCGGATACGATTGAAAATGCACCAACCATCAAAACCTTGATTAAATTTTCGTAAAATTTGATCGGAAATGTGCCAACGGACAAAACATAATTTAAATTTTAGTCAAATTTGATTGGAAACGCTCTAATGAACAAGACTCTGGTGAAATTTTATCCAGATTTGATTAAAAACACACCAACAATTAAAACCCACATGAAATTTTAGTCAAATATGATTGGAAACGTGCCAACGAACAAAATTCAGGTCAAATTTTATTCAGATTTGATTGAAAACACGTCAACACTCAGAACCCAGATGAAATTTTAGTCAAATTTGATTGAAAATGCATCGACGAACAAAATCTAAGTGAAATTTTTGTCACATTTGATTGGAAACGCACTAATGAACAAAATTCAAGTTAAATATAAGAAAGTTTTGATTGGAAATGCACCAACAATCAAAATCCTAATGAAAATTTAGTCAAATTTGATTGAAAATGAGTTAACGATCAAAACCCTGATGAAATTCTCATCAAATTTTATTGAAAACCTGCCACGACTCAAAACCCTAACGAAAGTTTGGTCAAATTTAATTGGAAACACTGTAAAGAACAAAGCTTTGATGAAATTTTAGTCGAATTCGATTGAAAATGCCCCAACAATCAAATTCAGGACGAAATTTTAGTCAAATTTGATTGGAATCATGCCAACGATCAAAACCTCATGAAATTTTAGTGAGATTTAATTGGAAACGCACCAATGCACAAAATTCAGGTCAAAAAATCCATAAAATTTGATTGGAAATGTGCCAACAAACAAAATTCATGTGAAATTTTAGTCAATTTGATTCAAAACGTGTCGATGAACAAAACACAGATGAAATTTTAGTCAAATTTGGTTGGGAACTCATCAAAGAACTAAGTGCAGGTGAAATTTTTGTCAAATTTGGTTGGAAATACGCTAACAATCAAAACCCTGATGAAATTTTTTACTCGAATACGACTGAAAACGCACCAACCATCAAAACCTTGATGAAATTTGATCAGAAAGGTGCCAACGGACAAGACAAAATTTAAATTTTTGTCAAATTTTATTGGAAACGAGCAAACAAACAAAACTCAGAGGAAATTTTTGTCAAATTTGATTGGAAACACTCCAATGAACAAAACTCAAGTGAAATTTTATTCAGATTTGATTGAAAACACACCAACAATTAAAACCCACATGAAATTTTAGTCAAATTTGATTGGAAACGTGCCAACGAACAAAATTCAGGTGAAATTTTATTCAGATTTGATTGAAAACACACCTACAATCCGAACCTAGATGAAATTTTAGTCAAATTTGATTAAAACGCACTGACGAACAAAATCCAAGTGAAATTTGTGTCATGTTTTATTAGGAACGCACTAACGAACAAAATCTAGGTTAAATATCCGAAAATTTTGATTGGAAATGTGTTGATGAACAAAATCCCGGTGAAATTTAATCAAATTTGATTGGAAACGTGCCAATGTACAAAAGTCAGGTGAAATTTTAGTCAAATTTGATTGAAAACAGGCCAACGATCAAAACCCTGATAAATTTTTGGTCAAATTTGATTGGAAACGTGCCAACGATCAAAATCCTGATGAAAATTTTGTCAAATTTGTTTGAAAACGAGGTTACGATCAGAATCCTGATGAAATTCTAGTCAAATTTTATTGAAAATGTGCCACAACTCAAAACCCTGACGAAAGTTTTGTCAAATTTGATTGGAAACACGGCAAAGAACAAGGCTTTGATGAAATTTTAGTCAAATTCGATTGAAATCTTGCAAACAATCTAATTCCTAACGAAATTTTAGTCGAATTTGATTGGAATTGCGCCACCGATCAGAACCGTATGAAATTTTAGTCAAATTTGATTGGAAACGCACCAATAAATAAAACCCAGGTGAAATGCTTTTAAAATTTGATTGGAAACGTGCCAATAAACAAAATTCAGGTGAAATTTTGGCCAAATTTGATTTGAAACGTGTCGATGAAAAAACGCAGGTGAAATTTTAGTCAAATTCGATTGGAAACGTATCAATGAACCAAGCCCAGGTGAAATTTTTGTCAGATTTGGTTGGAGACGCGCCAACAATCAAAACCCCGATGAAATTGTTTACTCGAATATGATTGAAAATGCACCATCCATCAAAACCTTGATGAAATTTCAGTAAAATTTGATCGAAAAGGTGCCAACGGACAAAATCTAATTTAAATTTTAGTCAAATTTGTTTGGAAACGCGCAAATGAACAAAACTCTAGGTAAATTTTTGTCAAATTTGATTGGAATCGTGCCAATGAACAAAATTAAGGTGAAATTTTATTCAGATTTGATTAAAAACACACCAACAATCAAAACTCAGATGAAGTTTTAGTCAAAGTTGATTAGAAACATGCCAATGAACAAAATTTAGGTGAAATTTTATTTAGATTTGATTGAAAACACACAAACAATCATGACCCCATTTAAATTTTAGTCAAATTTGATTGAAAACGCGCCGACGAACAAAATCCAAGTGCAATTTTTGCCACATTTGATTAGAACTGCTCTAACGAACAAAATCTACGTTAAACATCAGTAAATTTTGATTGGAAAAGTGCCGATGAACAAAATTCGGGAGTAATGTAGTCAAATTTTATTGGAAACGCGCCAATGAAAAAAACTAAGATGAAATTTTAGTCAAATTTAATTAAAAACACGCCAACGATCAAAACCATGATAACTTTTTGGTTAAATTTAATGGGAAACACGCCAATGGCCGAAATTCGATGAAAATTTAGTTAAATTTGATTGAAAATGAGGCAACGATCAAAATCCCGATGAAATTCTAGTCAAATTTAATTGAGAACGTGCCAAGACTCGAAACCCTAATGAAAGTCTTGTCAAATTTGATTGAAAACACGCCAAAGAACAAAACCATGATGAAATTTTTGTCGAATTCGATTGGAAATGTGCCAATGATCAAATTCCTGACGAAATTTTAGTCAAATTTGATTGGAAATGCACTAATGAAAAAAACTCAAGTGAAATATCCACAAAATTTGATCGAAAACGGGCCAATAAATAAAATACGAGTGAAATTTTAGTCATATTTAATTCGAAACCTTCCGGCGAACAAAATGCAGGGGAAATTTTAGTCAAATTCGATTGGAAATGTATCAACGAACCAAGTGCAGGTGAAATTTTTGTCAAATTTGGTTAGAAACGCGCCAGCAATCAAATCCCCAATGAAGTTTTACTCGAATGTGATTGAAAATGCACCAACTATCGAAACCTCGATGAAATTTCAGTAAAATTTGATCGAAAATTTGCCAACGAACAAAACCTAATTTAAATTTTAGTCAAATTTGATTGCAAAAGTGCAAGTGAACAATACTAAGGTAAAATTTTTGCAAAATTTGATTGGAAACAAGTCAATAAACAAAATTCAAGTGAAATTTTATTCAGATTTGATTAAAAACACACCAACAATCAAAATTCAGATGAAATTTTAGTCAAATATGATTGAAAATGTGCCAATGACCAAAATTTATGTGAAATTTTATTCAGATTTGATTGAAAACACACCAACAATCAGAACCCAGATGAAATTTCAGTCAAATATTGATTCTAAACGTGACGACAAATAAAATTCAAGGAAATTTTTGTCACATTTGATTGAAAATGCACTAATGAACAATACTCATGTTAAATATTAGTAAATTTCGACTGGAAACATGCTAATGAACAAAATCTGGGGGAAATGTAGTCAAATTTGATTTGAAATGCGCCAATGAACAAAACTCAGGTGAAATTTTGGTCAAATTTGATTGAAAACAGGCCAACGATCAAAATCCTGATAAATTTTTGGTCAAATTTGATTGGAAACGTGCTAACGATCAAAATCTTGATGAAAAATTAGTCAAATTTGATTGAAAAAATGCCAACGATCAAATCCTTGACGAAATTTTAGTCGAATTTGAATGGAATCGCGCCAATGATCAAAACTTGATGAAATTTTAGACAAATTTGATTGGAAATGCACCAATAAACAAAACCTAGGTGAAATATCCGTAAAATTTTATTGGAAACGTGCCAATAAACAAAATTCGATTGAAATTTTAGTTAAATTTGATTCAAAACCTTTCGATAAACAAAACAAAAGTTAACTTTTGGTCAAATTCGACTGGAAACACATCAATGAACCAAGCGCAGTTGAAATTTTTGTCAAATTTGGTTGGAAACGCACCAACAATCAAAACCCCGATAAAATTTTACTCGAATGTGATTGAAAACGCGCCAACCATCAAAAACTGGATGAAATTTCAGTGAATTTTGATTGAAAATGTGCCAATGAACAAAATCTAATTTAAATTTTAGTCAAATTTGATTGGAAACGCACAAATGAACAAAATCCAAGTGAATTTTTTTTTTTCAAATTTGATTGGAAACTTGCCAATGAACAAAACTCAGGTGAAATTTTGTTCAGATTTGATTAAAAACACACCAACAATCGAAACCCAGATAAAATTTTTGTCAAATTTGATTGAATACATGCCAATGAACAAAACTCAAGTGAAATTTTATTCAGATTTGATTGAGAACACACCGACAATCAGAGCCAACGAACAAAATCTGTGCGAAATTTTTGTCACATCTGATTGGAAACACTAATGAACAAAATCCAGGTTAAATATCAGAAAATTTTGGTTGGAAACCTGCCGATGAACAAAATTCGGGGGCAAATGTAGTCAAATTTGATTGGAAACGTGCCAATGAACAAAACTCATGTGAAATTTTAGTCAAATTTGATCGAAAACGTGCTAAAGATCAAAACCTTGAGAAAATTTTGGTCAAATTTGATAGGAAACGGACCAACGATCAAAATATAGATGAAATTTTTGTCAAATTTGGTAGGAAACATGCCAACAATTAAAGCATGAGGAAAATTTACTTGAATATGATTGAAAACGTGCCAACCATCAAAACCTTGATGAAATTTCAGTAAATTTTGATCAAAAATTTGCCAATGACCAAAACCTAATTTAAGTTTAATCAAATTTGATTGGAAACGCCCAAATGAACAAAAACCAAGAAAAATTTTGGTCAAATTTAATTGGAAACATGCTAATGAACGAAACTCAGGTGAAATTTTATTCAGATTTGACTAAAAGCACACCAACAATCAAAACCCAGTTAAAATTTTAGTCAAATTAGATTGAAAATGTGCCAATGAACAAAACACTGGTGAAATTTTATTCAGATTTGATTGACAACACACCAACAATTAGAACACAGATGAAATTTCAGTCAAATTTGATTCCAAATGCACTGACGAACAAAATTCAAGCGAAATTTTTATCACATTTGATTGGAAACGTACTAATGAACTAAACCCACGTTAAATATCAGTAAATTTTGATTGGAAACCTGTCAATGAACAAAATTCGGGAAAAATGTAGTCAAATTTGATTGGAAATGCGCCAATGAACAAAACTTAGGTGATATGATTGAAAACACGCCAAGCGTCGAAATCTTGATGAAATTTCAGTAAACTTTGATCGGAAATGTGCTAACGAATAAAACTTAATTTAAATTTTAGTCAAATTTGATTGGAAACGAGCAAATAAACAAAATATGGGGGAAATTTTTGTCAAATTTGATTGCAAACACGCCAATGAACAAAATTCAGGTGAAATTTTATTCAAATTTCTTTAAAAACACACCAACTACCAAAACCCAATTGAAATTTTAGTCAAGTTTGATTGAAAAAGTGCCATGAACAAAACTCAGGTAAATTTTATTCAAATTTGATTGAGAACACACCAACAATCAGAACCCTGATAAACTTTCAGTCAAATTTGATTCCAAAGGCACCGACAAACAAAATCAAGCGAAATTTTTGTCACATTTGATTGGAAACGCACTAATGAACAAAATCCAGGTTAAATCTACCGATGAACAAAATTCGGGAGAAATGTAGTCAAATTTGATTGAAAATGCGCCAATGAACAAAACTCAGGTGAAATTTTTCTCAGATTTGACTGAAAACACCCCAACGATCAAAACACTGATAAATTTTTTGTCAAATTTCAATGGAAACGCGCCAAGGATCAAAATCCTGATGAAATCTTTGTCATATTTGATTGAAAATGAGGCAATGATCAAAACCCTAATGAAATTCTAGTCAAATTTTATTGAAAACACATCAAGACTCAAAACCCTAAAGAAAGTTACGTCAAATTTGATTGGAAACACGCTAAAGAACAAAATCTTGATGAAATTTTAGTCGAATTCGATTGGAAACATGGCAATGATCAAATCCCTGACAAAATTTTAGTCGAATTTGATTGGTATCACGGAAATAATCAGAACCTAATGAAATTTTAGTCAAATTTGATAAGAAACGCACTAATGAATAAAACCTAGGTGAATTATCCATAAAATTTGATTGAAAACGTGCCAATAAACAAAATTGGAATGAAATTTTAGTCATATTTGATTTGAAACGTGTCGATGAACAAAATGCGGTAAAATTTTGGTCAAATTCAATTGGAAACGCATCAACGAACCAAGCGCAGGAGAAATTTTTGTCAAATTTGTTTGGAAACGCGTAAACAATCAAAACCTCTATGAAAGTTTGCTCGAATATGATTGAAAATGCGGTAACCATCAAAACCTTGATGAAATTTCGGCAAATTTTGATCGGAAATGTGCCAACGAACAAAACCTAATTTAAATTTTAGTCATATTTGATTGGAAACGTGCAAATGATTAAAACCCGAGGGAAATTTTTATCAAATTTGATTGGAATCGTGCCAATGAACAAAACTCAGGTGAAATTTTATTCATATGTGATTAAAAATACACCAACATTCAAAATTCAGATGAAATTCTAGTCAAATTTGATTGGAAACATGCCAATGAACAAAACTCAGGTGAAATTTTATTCAAATTTGATTGAAAACACACCAACAATTAAAATCCAGATGAAATTTTAGTCAAGTTTGATTCAAAACGTGCCCACTAACAAAATAAAAGTGAAATTTTTGTCACATTTGATTGGAAATGCACTAATGAATAAAAGCCAGGTTAAATATCAATAAATTTTGATTGGAAACATGCTGATAAACAAAATCTAGGTGTAATATAGTCAAATTTTATTGGAAACGTGCCAATGAACAAAACTATGGTGAAATTTTAGTCAAATTTGATTGAAAATATCCCAAGAATCAAAACGACGTTAAATTTTTGGTCAAACTTGATCCAGATGAAAATTTAGTCAAATTTGATTGAAAATGAGGCAACGATCAAAACCCTGCTAGTCAAGTTTTATTGGAAATGTGCCAAGACTCAAAACCCTGATGAAAGTTTTGTCAAATTTGATTGCAAACATGCCAAAGATCAAAACCTTGAAGAAATCTATTCGAATTCGATTGGAAACGCGCCGATGATCAAATCCCTGATATAATTTTAGTCAAATTATTGGAATCGTCGAACGATCAGAACCATATTAAATTTTAGTAAAATTTGATTGGAAATGCAATGAACAAAACTCTAGTGAAATATCCGTAAAATTTGATCGTAAACGTGCCAATAAACAAACTTAAGGTGAAATTTTAGTCAAATTTGATTCGAAACCTTTCAACGAACAAATCACAGGGTAAATTTTAATCAAATTCGATTGGAAACGCATCAACGAACCAAGCGCTGGTGAAATTTTTATCAAATTTTGTTGGAAACGTGCTAACAATCAAAACCCCGATGAAATTTTACTCAAATGTGATTGAAAATGTGCTAACCATCAAAACCTTGATGAAATTTTACTAAATTCTGATCAGAAATGTGCTGATAAACAAAACCTAATTTAAATTTTAGTCAAATTTGTTTGGAAACATGCAAATGAACAAAACCCAGGTGAATTTTTGTCAAATTTGATTGGACACACGCCAATGAACAAAATTTAGGTGAAATTTTATTCAGATTTGATTAAAAACACACCAACAATCTAAACCTAGATGAAATTTTTGTCAAATTCGATTGAAAACATGCTAATGAACAAAACTCAAGTGAAATTTTATTCAGATTTGATTGAAAACACATCAACAATCAGAACCGAGATGAAATTTCAGTCAAATTTGATTCCAAACACACCGACGAACAAAATCCATGCGAAGTTTTTGCCACATTTGATTGGAAACGCACTAATGAACAAAATCCAGTTAAATATCAGTAAATTTTGATTGGAAACCTACCGACGAAAAAAATTCGGGGCAAATGTAGTCAAATTTGGTTGGAAACGCACCAATGAACAAAACTCAGGTGAAATTTTAGTCAAATTTGTTTGATAACTCGTCAACGATCAAATCCCTGATAAAATTTTGGTCAAATTTGATTGTAAACGCGCCAACGATAAAAATCCCCATGAAAATTTTGTCAAATTTAGTTGAAAACGAGTCAACGATCAAAACTATGATGAAATTCTAGTCAAATTTTATTGAAAATATCCCGAGACTCAAAACCCTGATGAAATTTTTATCAAATTTGATTGGAAACACCCCAAAGAACAAACTTTGATGAAATTTTAGTCGAATTTGATTGGAAAAGCCTCGATTATCAGAACCTTAAGAAAATTTAGTCAAATTTGATTGGAAACGCACAAACGAACAAAACCCAGGTGAAATATCCGTAAAATTTGATTGGAAACGTGCCAATAAACAAAATTGGGGTGAAATTTTAGTCAAATTTATTTGAAACGAGTCGATGAACAAAGCGCTGGTCAAATTTTAGTCAAATTCGATTGGAAACACATCAATGAACCAAGCGCAGGTGAAATTTTTGTCAAATTGGTTTAGAAACGTGCCAATAATCAAAACCCTGATGAAATTTTATTCGAATATGATTGAAAAAGCGCTAACCATCAAAACTTTAACGAAATTTCAATAAATTTTTATCGAAAACGTTCCAATGAACAAGACCTAATTTAAATTTTAGTCAAACTTGATAGGAAACACGCAAATGAACAAAACCCAAGGGAAATTTTTGATAAATTTGATTGGAAACGCACTAATGAACATATCTTAGGTGAAATTTTATTCAAATTTGATTAAAAACAAACCAATAATCAAAACCTAGATGAAATTTTAGTCAAATTTGATTGAAAACGTGGTAATGAATAAAACTCAGGTTAAATTTTATTCAGATTTGATTAGAAACACACCAACAATCAAAACCCAGATGAAATTTTAGTCAAATTTGATTGAAAACATGCTAGTGAACAAAACTCAGGTGAAATTATAGTCAGATTTGATTGAAAACACACCAACAATCAGAACCCAGATGAAATTTTAGTAAAATTTGATTCCAAACGCATCGACGAACAAAATCCAAGCGAAATTTTGGTCACATTTGATTGAAAATGCACTAATGAAGAAAACCCAGTTTAAATATCAATAAATTTTGATTAGAAACCTGCAGATTGACAAAATTCGGGAAAAATGTAGTCAATTTTGATTGGAAACGCGCCAATGAACAAAACTCAGGTGAATTTTTTGTCAAATTTGATTGAAAACATGCCAACGATCAAAATCATGATAAATTTTTGGTCAAATTTGATTGGAAACGTGGCAACGATCAAAATCCTGATAAAAATTGTGACAAATTTGACTGAAAATGAGGCAACGATCAAAACACTGATGAAATTCTAGTCAAATTTTATTGAAAACGTACCAAGACTCAAAACCCTAATGAAAGTTTTGTCAAATTTGATTGGAAACACGCCAAAGAGCAAAACATTAATGAAATTTTTGTCGAATTTGATTGGAAACGTGCCAATGATTAAATCCCTGACAAAATATTTATCGAATTTGATTGGAATCGCGCCAACAATCAGAACCTTATGAAATTTTAACCAAATTTAATTGAAAACGCACAAATGAACAAAATCCAGATGAAATATCAATAAAAGTTGATTGGGAACGTGCCAATAAACAAAATTGGGGTGAAATTCTGGTCAAATTCGATTCGAAACGTGTCAACGAACAAAACGTATGTGAAATTTTAGTCAAATTCGATTGGAAATGAATCAACAAACCAAGCGCAGGTGAAATTTTATCAAATTTTTTTGGAAATGCTTCAACAATCAAAACCCCGATGAAATTTTACTTGAATAAGATTGAAAATGCTCCAACCATCAAAACCTTGTTGAAATTTCAGTAAATTTTTTATCGAAAATGTGCCAATGAACAAATCCTAATTTAAATTTATTCAAATTTGATTGGAAATGTGCAAATGAACAAAACCCAAGGGAAATTTTTGTCAAATTTGATTGAAAACGTGCCAATAAACAAAACTCAGGTGAAATTTTATTCAAATTTGATTGACAACACACCAACAATCAGAACCCAGATTAAATTTCTGTCAAATTTTATTCCAAACGAGCCAACAAACAAAATATAAGTGAAATTTCTATCACATTTGATTGGGAATGCACTAATAAACAAAACGCAGGTGAAATTTTAGTCAAATTCGATTGGAAACGCATCAAAAAACCATTGCAGTTGAAATTTGTTGTCAAATTTGGTAGAAAACGTGCTCACAATCAAAACCCCGATGAAATTGTACTCAAATATGATTGAAAACACGCCAACCATCAAAACCTTGATGAAATTTTAGTAAAATTTGATCGGAAAGGTGCCAACGAACAAAGCCTAATTTAAATTTTGGTCAAATTTGATTGGAAACGCACAAATGAACAAAATCTAGGGGATATTTTTGTCAAATTTGATTGAAAACGTGCCAATGAACAAAACTTAGGTGAAATTTTATTTTAATTTGATTAAAAACACACCAACAATAAAAAAATAGATGAAATTTTAATAAAATTTGATTGAAAACATGCCAATGAACAAAACTCAGGTGAAATTTTAGTCAAACTTGATTGGAAAGGCGCCAACGATTAGAACCCAAATGAATTTTTAGTCAAAATTGATTCCCAACGCGCCAACGAACAAAATCCAAGTGAAATTTCTGTCACATTTGATTGGAACTGCATTATGAACGAAACCCAGGTTAAATATCAATAAATTTTGATTAGAAACCTACTAATGAACAACATTCGGGGGGAAATGCGATCAAATTTGATTGGAAACGCGACAATGAACAAAACACAGGCGAAATTTTAGTCTAATTTGATTGAAAACACGCTAACGATCAAAACCCTGATAAAATTTTGGTCAAATTTGATGGAAACATGCCAATGATCAAAATCCTGATGAAAATTTTGTCAAATTTGGCTGAAAACGAGGCAACGATCAAAACCCCGATGAGAATCTAGTCAAATTTTATTGAAAACCTGCCAAGACTTAAAACCCTGATGAAAGTTTTGTCAAATTTGATTGGAAACACGCCAAAGAACAAAACCTTGATGAAATTTTAGTTGAATTCGATTGGAAACATGCCAACAATCAAATCCCTGACGAAATTTTGGTTGAATTTGTTCGGAATTGCTCTAACGATCAGAACCTTATGAAATTTCAGTCAAATTTGATTAGAAACATATCAATGAACAAAAACCAGGTGAAATATCCGTAAAATTTGATTGGCAATGTGCTAATAAACAAATTCGGGTGAAATTTTTGTTAAATTTGATTCGAAATGTGTCGACGAACAAAACGATGGTGAAGTTTTAGCCAAATTCGATTGCAAATGCATCAACGAACCAAGTTCAAGTGAAATTTTTTCCAAATTTGGTAGGACACACGCTAGCAATCAAAACCCTGATGAAATTTTACTCGAACTTGATTGAAAATGCACCAACCATCAAAACCTTGATAAAACTTCAGTAAAATTTGATCGAAAAAGTGCCAACGAACAAAACCTAATTTAAATTTTGGTCAAATCTGATTGGAAACGCACAAATGAACAAAATCCAAGAGATTTCTTTGTCAAATTTGATTGAAAACATGCCAATGAACAAAACTTTGGTGAAATTTTATTCTGATTTGATTAAAAACACACCAACAATAAAAACTCAGATGAAATTTTAGTCAAATTTGATTGAGAACGGGTCAATGAACAAAACTCAGGTGAAATTTTAGTCGAATTTGATTGGAAATGCCCCAACAATTAGAACCCAAATGAATTTTCAATCAAACTTGATTCCCAACGCCCTGATGAACAAAATCCATGTGAAATTTCTGTCACATTTGATTGGAAATGCACTATGAACAAAACCCAGGTTAAATATCATTAAATTTTGATTAGAAACCTACCGAACAACATCTTGGGGAAATGTAGTCAAATTTGATTGGAAACGCGCCAATGAACAAAACACAGGTGAAATTTTAGTCTAATTTGATTGAAAACACGCCAACGATCAAAACCCTGATAAAATTTTGTTCTTGGAAACACGCCAACGATCAAAATTCTGATAAAAATTTTGTCAAGTTTGGTTGAAAATGAGGTAATGATCAAAACCCGATGAGATTTTAGTCAAATTTTATTGAAATAGTGCCAAGACTCAAAATCCTGATGAAAGTTTTGGCAAATTTGATTGGAAACATGCTAACTTGATGAAATTTTAGTCGAATTCGATTGGAAACATGCCAACGAACAAATCCCTAACGAAATTTTGGTCGAATTTGTTTGGAATCGTGCCAACAATCAGAACTTTATGAAATTTCAGTCAAATTTGACTAGAAACATATCAATGAACAAAACCCAGGTGAAATATCCGTAGGGGTGACAAATGGGCCGAGCGGCTCGTGGGCTTGCAAAAATGGAGCTCATGGGCGGCTCGAGCTCGTAAAAACATGAGCCCGAGCGAGAGCCGAGAGTGCCGATTCGGTGGGCAAGCCGAGCCCGCTTGGTTGGCACAAAAAAGGACCCACGAGCTAGCCGCTCGTTCCAAACAAGCCCACGAGCCCAAGCTCATCAGCTCATTTTTAAATGTGACTGAAACGGTCACTTTTTTTAAAAAGTGACCGTTTCGATCACTTTATCAACGGTCACTAACTTTTGTCAGTAACCGTTTCAGTCCCCAAATTAAATTTTTTTTTGTTTTGACCATTAACGGTTACTGAATTTTTTCAGTGACCATTTTGGTCCCTATATTTTTTTATTGTTATTTTTTTTCTTTTCTTCTTCTATAAATAGTGGCATTTAGTCACAAAATTTTCTACAATTCACTCTCAACTCTCAATTATCTTTCTCTTGACTCTCTTGTATTGTGTTGATAGTTGGGCAATTTTTATATACAATTTTTACAATATCCAATTCTCATTTCTCAGTTCTCACTATATTTATTGAAATTTCATCCAATTTTCATTTCTCACTACATTTATACAATTATTCTTCTACTAGTTATTACTTATTACAACTAAACAAATGGATCCACGCTCATTTGTTGAAAACTTGTTCGGTGTGGGAGGAAACGAATCGCCTATGACACCACAAAGTCAATTTCAGAATCAATTTGAAGGTCTAAATGACGTACCCCTATCTAAAGATATTCCAAATTTGGATCTTCATCATTATGTAAGCGGCAATCCAAATTATCCAATTAATTTGGATGATATTGACGTTCCTGAAGCGGAACACGATTAGGAAGAAGAGGCTGAATTAAACAATCCTGATGCGAGGGGAAAGCGAAAGGGGAAAAACAAGCAAAATATTGGGATCACTTTAAGTTGATTTCAATGGGAAAAATCGTCAATGGAGTCCAAGAATCCAAAGCAGTATGTAAATACTGCCAACAAAGATTGGCATGACAAAGAGGAATTGGTACCACCCATCTCAACCGTCATTACAAAGTATGTGCGGCCAAACATAGACTTATTCCAAGCTATCAAACACAATTGCAATTTGGCAGTCCAGACGCCGGTGGTTCTACTGCACCCCTATCCACATGGGTGTATTCGGAGGAGAAAGCTCAAACCAGAATGGTGAAACTTGTTGCTGGTGCTGAGTTGCCTTTGGCATTAATTGACAACCAACACTACATCTCGTATGTGAAAGAATATCTACAGCCAAGGTACGTTGGGGTAAGTCGAAACACTCTTCGTTCCAATACAATACAATATTTTTTGGGGTGTCATATCTTTAACTTCAGATATATGGAAAGGAATTAATAAAAGAGCATATATAGCTGCAACTGCACATTATATAGACCCACTTTGGTGCATTCATAAAAAAATTATTGCTTTTAGAATTATTGAGTTTCCTCACAACTCTAATAATATATTTAATGCTATTATTAGTATTGTTAGAGAATATCATTGCAAAGGTAAAATTCGTTCATTTACTTTCGATAATACTAGTGTTAATAAAGTAGTTGCTGAAAAATTGCATAGGGTACTACAACCTGATTTTGGTGCGTATTTGTTTCATATTCATTGTGTATGTCATATTTTGAATTTAATTGTCCAAGATGGTTTTAAATATATAAAGGATGAACTTCAAAATATTAGGAACGCACTAATATATATCACAATCTCTCCAAGTAGAAAACAAGCATTTGAAGATTATTGTACCGAAATAGGAGTGTAAAATACTAAAACATTTATTAGCGACGTACATCATAGGTGGAACTCTACTTACTTGTTATTAAAGTCATGTGAAGGTTTTGAACATTTAATAACTGACTTTTATAACAATAGACATGTTAGAAGTGATGACGAGGTTGACTGAACGTGATTTGCATTTAGGTTTGAAAGTTAAAAAATTTTTGACATCTTTTTATGAAACTACTAAGATTTTATCGGGCATTTACCATCCCACCAACTGTATGGTGCTTGAACTTCTTTATATAATTACAAGAACATTTCATAAATACAGAAATGACCCTGATTTTAGTGAAATTATAATTGCTATGGATTAAAATATAGAAAATATTGGGAAGATTTGCCTATGCTATTTCCTTTAGCATGCGTGATGGACCCTCGATATAATTTATCAGGAAGTAAATATATAATTGATCAAATTTCAAACGCCTTAACATTTGATACACCTATCACATATAGAAATTTAGAGCAAAAATTATGTGAAATGTATGAATTATATGCGAACCAAATGGGTACCAATATTAGTCAGGTACCATCTGCACCTACTCCTTCCACTGAAATTGAAGAAGAAGATGCAGAAGTATTTAATTTATTTCAAGGCATTAATTCGTATAGATTTGATTCATCTGCAATGCGTTCATCTACTACCACTGCCATGTCGTCACCATCTGTATCTCATTCTCATCATACATCTACGGACTCAAACCATAATGTATTGCCTGCTGAATTAATTGATTATTTCAACCAGAATATGCCAACAGATAAAACAATTAAAAAAAGTTCAGACGAAGCAATTGAATTTTGGAGAAGGTATGAATGACGTTGGCCAGTTATATCTGCGATTGCAAAAGATCTGCTGACACCTCCGGTTAACACTGTTGCTTCAGAGTCTGCTTTTAGTGCAAGTAAAAGAGTTTTGAGCGATGTCAAGAGCCGACTGAAAGAAGATATTTTATAAGTGTTAATGTACGTTAAGGAATGGCAAGACGCTCATTTTCAACTATAAGATAAATATGCCAAAATTGCATGTCGTCAAGTAAATGATATTTGATTTAATTATATTGATGAAACTTTTCTTTTCTTATCGCTACTTTTAATTTTCTTTAAAAAATTGTACACGCTACAAAAAATTGTACGTGTACAATTTTTAACTCCGCCTACTGAAAATTTAAGTAGTCGATCCCAAGCTCAGATAAAGGAGAGGGTTTACATTTTATTTATTTTAAAAAGAAAAATAAAAAATAAATATTTCATTTTTATTTTTTTCTATCTCTTTTAGTCAAAAAAAAAAAAAAAACTTAAAAAAATTCCTTTCCACCAATTTAGTTAAATTTTTGTTAGTAATTGGTACTATTTTTACTATTATATCTACATTTTAAATTCTTTTCTCGAACTACGCTATGCGTACCTTTGCATATAATTTTTGAAGTAAATTCCTTCTGAAAATTGAAATGGTAATCGAATGATTGCCCTTTATATAATCTTCGAAGTGAAAAACTTCAGACAATTGAAAGGGCATTCGATTACCCTTTCAATTTTTAGAAGGGATTTTCTTCGAAGATTATATGCAAGGGGACACGCAAGCAACAAAAAATAATTTTTAATACTATTTTAAATTTTCTTTAAAAAATTGTACTCAAATAATCAACACAATTTTTAACTCCGCCTACTCTAAATTTAAGTAGTCGGTTCCAAGTTCGGATAAAGGAGGAGGGTTTAAATTTTTTTCATGGTTTTTTTATATATAATTCATGATTTAAAAATTACATTTTTATTTTCCAATTTACCTATTTGTTCCCAAAAAAAAAATGAAAAACGACGTATGCTCATGAGCCAGGCTCGGCTCGGCCCACGAGCTACCCACGAACTGTGAGCTCGTGG